>NC_056739.1:85666900-85724400 GCF_019279795.1 Protopterus annectens | reverse complement strand
CCAATTTTGCAGCCTTTTTTTTGGGGGGGGGGGGTAAAATGGTTAGGTATTCACCTGACAGACCTAAGATGCAGGGTTTGATTCACACCTTTAAAAGGGAAATTGACTGACTAGGCTTAAAATGGCCCCCAAGGGCAGCTAGCCTACTATGCAACTATGAACCTAATTAATTTATTGCATAGCTTTTGTGGTGCTTCTATGTAATTTTTAACTACATTTATAATTCACCTCGTATTGATACTTGACGAGGAGTCTAAACAATATAATCCTGTTATTCACCCTATACATCCAACAAATTGTTATAGCAAAGCCACACTAGAATATTGACTGAATACTGTTAACTTGGGGCACAAGCCTAAATTAAATTTTTTTTAAAATCTACTATTCTTTTAACGGATACTTTAATCCAGGAACTAAAGCTTTTGTTCTTGTCTTTCGGCTTTTCCTGGTTAGGGGTTGCCACAGCGGAACTCCGGTCCGCTAATGATTGGCAGTAGATTTTTTACGTGCTGGCTTGCCGGGCCTAACGCACAACCTTCAACAAAGGAATGCCCATTCATGCATGTCGCCACACAGATGCTCTAACTGAGAATCGAATGGGCAACGTCTAACTGAGGCGACAACGCTACTGCAGCACCACCACATTCCCTTATTCCTTGACTCCTTAGGACTTGGTACACTCGAGAAATATGTTAAGAATTGCCCAATGCTGACAGATAACCTTTTACAACTTGCATCTCTCAGAAATAGTGTCACGTCCCTGGCCAAATTTGTGGCCACACTCTCCAAATGCTTCTTTTGGGCATCACTTGCCTACGCCACTCTCTGCAAATACCCGCAGTTATTATACGCTGAGGTACTTGCATGTTTGTTCAAGCTTTGACAGACTAGTAGGTGCAAGGCTCAAATACAAACAGGTGTGTCCGTGATTTATCTATGAAGTCACTAAGCACACTGGTTCTACATTCACGAGGCTGGCCTAAAGCAGGTACACTGAGCTGTCTCTCAGGGGTCATGACTGTCTACATTGCACAAGAGATCTGAAGACTCGATACCTGACAGATGAGTGTGACCTGGTGGTGGCCCTTGTTGGAGTAAATGACTTGGCATGAGAAATCCCTGAGGATGCAGAGAGAGACTGTCATTACAGAGGTCTCCATGTATGTCACAAATGCAGGAAGGATCCTGGTATTGAGTGGATTCCTTGTAGCAACAAAAATGATTAATAAAAAAAAAAAAAGAGAGAAATTGGCTTTAACAATTGGCTAAGCACCTGGTGTCTTAATGCGGGGGGGGGGGGGATGTCAGTATGTGCCATCTTGGAATGATGCATACTTGCTTTGTCAAGGATAGTTTGCACCTTGAATTCCAAGGATTCTGCACACTGGCAAAATGTTTTGCCACCCCTGTTGTGCTTTTTTTTTTTTTTTTTTTAAGCAGGGTCTAGCTGATGGCCCTCCCAACTCTACTTAAAGTCCTAACAACAAACTGCCCAGACCTTGAGGCCCTCCTGCATTTTGAGCACTCTCATGTATGTATTGTTATAGAAATCTAGTTAAGTGCTCATACAGCGCTCTCTTTCTGTCTGGGTTTTTTGCTTACCACTCATTTAGACTCGATAGAAATTGTGGTGGTGTGCTTATACTTATTATAGACCATATTATCTCGAGACATATAACCTGGTGAGTCACAAGTGCAGCTTAGAGATTCGAATTATGCTAAATATCAGTTATCCGATCATCACATGCTACAGGAACCTCTGTCTCCAGAAAATTGCACCACATTCCTAAATATTCTTAATGCACTTCCCATAAGTAGGAATGCTGTTATATTGGGTGACTTTTTAGATTTTTATAAACAGGAGCTCCCTATGCCAGATTGTCATACTTTGACTTGGTTGTAACAAATTTTAGCATCTGTATGTACCATCCCAAAGGTATCCCCTCACTGGTCAACTCGGTCCACAGAAGAGTAATATTCTCCTTCAAAATCTCCAAACTGTTAGAAAATAGTATCAAAGAATTCAAGGATTTTGAAGGATTCAAATCTCTTACAATTCTGTGAAGTTTCTAAATTTAAGTAAAAACCTATTACTAATTTGTGCTGGTGCAAGTAAAACATGTCTGCATAACTGCTCAGTATCAAAATTTATTAAATTCAATCCCTTAGATATCCCTGGAAATGGGAAGGTTTAAAAGCAAAGCAGCATTGTTGTCTGCAAGCATCCATAAACTACAGTATATAATTGAGGAAGAAACTCCTAAACCTATATAGCAGTACAAAAGACCCCAAATTTAATGAATATCAAACGGGTAAGAAACTAAACAAAGACATCAGAAAAGCAGACATCCCATGAATTTAGACGAACTACAGAAGCCAAGCACTAAATCCTTTGGTTATGTCAGAAAAATAAAAAAACACTCCGTATTGCTTGGAGCTAATTCATAATGATACCGTGTACTCTGTTCCAATAGATATAGCCAATATATTGACAGATTTAATGCTAGCTTCACCCGAAGGGCAACTCTTCCAAGCCCACTTATTCCTGATGGAATTAAACCATCATCGAATATAACATACTGGAAGTACTCTCCAAAATGAACACCTCATTCATGGGACCCAGCAACATTCTCGGTTGCCTAATTAATAGCATTAAATGAGCATTGGTGGACCTACTCCAACCTCTTCATCCTGAATAAGTCACTTTGGTATGTGGGAGTGGTGCACGGCTGTTGTGATGCTGTTTCACAAGGGTGGCCACACCACTGACTCTGGGAATTACAGACAACAAGTATTGTATGCAAATGGCCTAATTAGTTGTGATGTCAATCTTCTCAAACCCGTCCCCAGCAGTTTAGTGTTAAGAGCAGAGGCCTTCTAATGAATCTGGTGAACATCTTAAAAGGGTTACTCAGACCATAGACAGTGGGCAGGCTGATCACACAGTATATATTGACCTTGCTAAGACATTCAATACTACACAACGTGCAACTATTATAAGTAAGCTGAAGGAGTTCCATATACCTTTTGTATTTAGGTGGATAGCCATCTGGCTCAGGGATAGGACTCGCACTTGTAAAGAATAAGGGGTGTGTCCTCCAAGATCGTGATGGTGGACTGATCTGGGAGCTCTGCAGTTCAGTATCTACTTCCACTTATCAAATGGGGATATGTGGTTAGCAAAGTCTGTGGATGAGTGTAAGTTGGGAGTTATCGTCCCCCCCCCCCAATATATAGGCAGACCAGCAGGAGCTTACACTTGTCAAAAACTTGCACATTAAAAATGGGCTCAAACATTTGGTAAACATTTCCTAGCTTGTAGCATACGTAACACACCACTTCAAAATGAAAAGGTCTTGAGATACCTAGGTACTTGGGTGGACAGCTCCTTCACGTTTGGCCATCCCATTGCAACAGTGGTTAGGAAATCCTTTTACTTTGTACAACTGATAAGAAAAGCTATTTCTTCCAGATAAAGAAGTCCTTGTCTCATTTATAGTCCACATTGATTAGAACCATCATTGAGTACAATGCCCCCTTTTGGGATGTACCTTAATAAACATGTCGGGCAGTTGAAAGACTCCAGAACATAATTTAAAATGTTCACTACCAAGAAAAACTGGAGGATTTATCCTTGTAGTCCGTTTCATATAGACACCTTAGGGGAATTCATTGCCTTGTTTTTAGGGCTGTGAGGGATCTAGTAGTCCAAGAACTTCACTTCCATAAGTCCTTCCAGCTGACACTAGGGACAGAGGTCTAAATCTACTCCAACAAAGAAGAGGATTAGACTTGATTACTCAGCAGCTTCAATGGTACAAACTCCTTGCCAAGTTAAGCAGTGTGCCACACTTTTTTTTTTTCTGCTTTTAAGCCGGACAACTGGATGGCTATTCATAAATTCACCCCGGTAAGATTGACATGGCCCAGTCCTCCTTAAAAAGAGAGGTATGACCTAAGGGTGGCTCCTGTGAAGTATAATTTCTGTCCAGTCTTCCCTCCTTTTTTTTTTTTTTTTCCTTCTGGGTCCCGATTGTCACTATTGCAAATAAAGTTCTAGTCCCCAACTTTAAGTAATATTTCCTGCCAAAAGCTGATTATTATTTCTCTCAAAATTTCTTAAGTTTCATGATAGAAGTTTTCAGTAGAATATAAATACATGCCAGTGTAATCCTCCTCCTTTGCTAATGGGCCCCTTATTTCCAGAACTTTTCCCCCCTTGTCTATCACTATTGTAGCCCTCTTGTGAATCAGCACCCTCCCATTTTCCTTTGTACCTGGTATTCTGTTGAATAACCTTCCTGAAGTCTTTTTTGTCAAATACATATGCATCTCCTGCAGCATTGCTTTTGCACGTTTGCATTTCTCAAGATAAGATAATTCAATAGGCCTTCATTTTTGTGTATAAATGTAAGGCCATTTACATTCTAAGATAATATAGAGTAACCATTATGATAAAAAGTAGTTGTTCCTGCCTATTATACAAGTCAGTTTTTCAATACGTGACTTTCCAACTTTTATCTTACATTTAGTCACTGACAGGCTGAGCTTTTATAGACATTTCTTCTCATCTCAGTGTGAAGGTATATATCACATTTTTCATGAGTTGCTTTCATGAAAAGCCACCAACAAAAAATATTGAATCTGAACACCCTCATCCCCTAACTTAAAACTCACACAAAAGTATGTGCATTTTTAAGAAATTAAAATTTAACCCTCCAGATAGGAATAGTTGCCCCAAATCAACAGCTGCACCCACAGGCATTTACCTAATCTGAAATTAAGATTTCCCATGCTAAAGCAAATGTTACAATGTGCAACGTGTGTTCCCACTTATGATTGCTTTCTGTTCTTTTCTTCTCTCTCTCCTCTCCCAGATGTGATTAAACAGCTTGCATGCTTTTAGTAAGCATTAACTTTTGGCCCTAAAATGCATCCGCTACATTTAAATAAAACAAAATTATGTACTGCTCTGTTAAATGCATAGGTGTTAAGGCTGCATTTCCCTCGGCAAAAGAATTCTCAGACCTCTCAAGATTAATTGCTTGCTCCTGCAGACAGCCTGTCCCCATGTAAAAGTAGCTATCATTGTTAAAAGAAAGGCTAACAATTTTGCAAACGATTTAAGAGTCTTTGTAAAAAAATCACTCTGAGCACAATGTACAAAATTCCCCCTGTTCAACTGCCTTCAGTTGCAGACATATATATTTTCTCCTACCGAGAGCATTTGATAATGGGGTGGCAAAACAAGTTAATATTTGTGCAGATGCAAGAAGCCATGCATTTTTCATGCCTTACAACATTGTCTTTTTCGAGCTGAATTTCATACCCCTCCAAAAAAGAAACTTGGATTCATAGTTACGTACTAGGCTAGCTACCTTTGTGGGCCATTTTAAGCCTAGCCAGTTTCCCTTTTAAAGGTGAGACTCCAACTCTGCGCCTTATGTCTGTGAGGCTAATTTGTTTTGTAACTTAAGTCAAGGACCTTAATCTAGGCCTCCACCCTTGTAAATACAAGGGAACTTCATCCTAAATCGGTACACTGTTACACCACACCCCCACATCAGCAGCCTAAGGTCACATCATTGTATTAACTTTAACAAGCTAAAAAAGGCAGGACAGAAGCAAGTTTGTGTATAGCATATATTTCTTACAACTAAGATAAAGTACTTGTTTAGTATGTTTAACCTATACAACAGTCACTGAAAAGACCCCCCCCAGCATACTCCCCCAATATTTAATATCCCTGACTGCATAGTAAAAAACTAATTTACAGAATAGCTTGCAGTTTTTTTTTTCCATGAAATGTTTTATACAAATACTAAGAACTACTTGGGGTTTCTACTTTTCCCCCGTCTGTGCCCTTTTAAACATTAATGCCATAAAGAGGTGTACATACTTTACAGTCCACCCACAAGTTTAACAAACTCCATAAGCTTCAAAGTGTTGCTGGTCTTCTGATATCCATCTCCCAAGTCCAAGGTAAGATTTATTAACACCTGTGCTTTTTTTCTGTGTCCCAAGTATTTTCCTTTGAAACATTAGAGAAGATTTCACTGTCAGTCTCTCTCTGAGCTTTATTATAGAAGGAATGAGAAGCAGACTCACCCTGCTTACTTGATGGTTCACTTTTTGCTGGATAAGCCTTTTTGCCATCTTACCCTGTTCTGTATTCAAAAATGTGTTTGATCCTCCAGGAGAAATATTCTGAAGATGGCTGGATAGAGCTGCTTGAATCTCACGCCTAACTCTCTCTCTCTCTCTCTCTCTCTCTCTCTCTCTTCCGGATTGCTGAAATTAATTTGCTTCTCCATTTTCCACAAATACGTTGTCTCCACATTTTAATGCTTTTCCTAACTGCCACAGTGGATCAGTTCATTCTGCTGACATGATAGCAGCCAAGGCATTAGTAAAGATGCATTCTCATGGCTAGGTTTGGAGCATACACTCAATGTGTTTTTTCAGTTGGAAAAAAAAACTTGCTGTGAAGTCTGGTTGCTTATTTGTGCTTTTATAAAATGAACAGCCTTTTCCCTGGTATCTCAGGTTTTGTCTGCGGGTTCTGTCTTCTAACTTTTTGCTATTCATTTGAAACCGTTCTTGAGAAACCTCCTATCGAAACAGCCTTTTCTTCATTTCAGTCTCTGAAACCACTCTAAAAAGTCTTGTCTTTTCAGCCTCTGATTTTTTTTTTTCTGTTTCAATTTTCATCAGTTAATATATAAGGAAGTTTTTCCAGTTTTACATAACTTGAGTTGATACATTCATTCGAGGTTTCTTGTATTTTAATACCTTTTAGTACATTTGATTGATTTTAATTTCCTGGAAGCTATCTATTGTACCAGTGCTGAACCTTTGACTGCTTTTTGCTGAACAGCTGCAGTATTCTTTCCGGCACATGTTTTCTCCTCTCCTTTTCTGGTTGATTTTTTTTTCAGGGTCTTCATATTTCTTTGCTGGCATCCAGACAGTGTACTTGCTATCCAGTAACTGGATTCTACGTAATTGACAATTTTATTGGTCTCTGGTGGAATACTGCACTGATGCATGGTTAAATGTACACATCTCTTCCAGTTACTATGTCACATCTTCCACTAGCAGTTTTCAAGTAATGAACTTGCCTATTTAAGCAGTACTACTACTAAACATAACCTATTTAAGCAGTACTACTGCTAAACATAACCTAAATATTTCACTGCAGACTCCTAAACTAACCACATAAAGCAATACAGATATGTTCAACATTTTGCTTCTTGCCAACACAGTTCACTGCACATCTCGGTTAAGTCAGGCATGACTGAAAATATACGCTGGCAGTAAACAGTATATATGTATGTATGCATATGTAAAATGGGTGTGTGTATAGGTTTGAAATTCCGTTGTCAGGTAGTGAAACAACGTGGCAGGCACTTTTCAAAGAAGCACAAAGCTGAATTGGACTACAACAAATTCACAGTAGCGTATGTGCAGTGTAATTCTGTAGTCTGAGTTCAGTATTATGAGTGGAGATCACGGTACAATGGGGAACAGGGAATTTACCCTTTGCCTCACTGTAGTGTGATTTTGGAGTTGGGTGTATATAATTTGCAGGGGGTGTGAGGGGCACAGCTCACATGGGGGGGGTACAGGGGCAAGCCCCCCCCCTGCAAAACAGTAATAAACATGTGCCATTGATTTGACAGTCTAATGGTAAGTTATGCTGCATAGCTTGGGTGACTGACGTCACCTAAAGCCATGTTGAATTACATTGAATGCAGGCACCAGTGAACTGATGGTCGATATTGTATACGAGTCAGGATTACAGTTCCGACTTTATATTTTAATTTTTAATGACATGACGGAAGTGCTTTCTGCATTTCAGTAGTAAACCTGTGTGTACACATTATATATATATATATATATATATATATATATATATATATATATATATATATATATATATATATGTATATGTACCCATGTATATTGTGTATACAACTCTATTTCAGCAAAGTATATGTAGTTCTGTAAAGATTAAAGGAGTTGTCTCCTATACTCTTGACAGTATGCTTTGCACCACACAGCATAGGCCCCAGTTTGTACACTGTGCTTTTTGTAATAAAGGTAGCACCAATCTGAGCGACATGGTCCATAGTTTTGGACTAGACTCTGCCTCTTTGCCTCCACAGCCATGTATGGTGCATAAGCTGGCAGCACATGGTCCCAATCTACTTCTGCCGGCTGGCCGACAACACTTTTGTCATAGGATGACTGATATTGGAGGCTCCGCGTTTTATGATTTGTGCGTAATCATATTGTGCAGAATGCAACTGCAGTAAACCTCCTGGATGCAGTAGCTAGGTCATGCTGAAGGGCACCCTCAGACTCCTCCAGGTAACAAACGGGATTTCAGCAGGCCGAGCACTTGCTCAGTGAGAGTGTGTGTGACACTGGTGTTGTACCTTTCTTTGGCAGTTCCATAGTGTTGCAGACTGGAGTGGTTTAGTGCTCAGTAGTACATTTTTTCAAAGTACAACTAATGCCATAGGCATCCTACTATGCATGAAGAGGTGGTCAAATGAGCTTGTGTGCCAGACATGAGAATCATGGTCACTGCCAGGATGCTGGGCTGACACATTGGTGGCACACTCCCATGTATCACTATTTGGCAGTTGATGTAATGGTAGCATTTCCTATTTTGGTACCTTCCCCCGTGGTCATGATGGGGCCCTAATGGCAACTTGGTTGCTATCACACCAAGCACACATCATGGAAACATACCAGCCTGAGAAAGGCACACATGACTCTGGCTTGGTGCCGCAGTGACACTGGCATATAAATATACTGATCAACATGTCCCAAGAGTGAGAGTAACTGTATCCTTGAGGCAGAAGCCCTTTAAGAACTACCAAACATGTCCCCAGTGTCTCTGAAAGGTCCTTCTAGCAAGGATAGTGAAGACACTGCATACTTTAGTATCCAAAGGTATAGTAAGGCCATGCACATTTCACTATTCTAGCAAGAATTTCTTGATTATCATTTGAGTTAATCTTTGTCTATATATACCCATTCTTGGCCTGTGAGCTTTTTTTGGGCACCTGCAGTTTGTTTGCCCGGGTCAAACAGCTCACAGCGAGAATTGGCTAGACTGGCAGGAACAGCAAGCGTCATTATCAGTTGCAAAGTAGAGCTTTTAAAAAGAAAGTATGATTTTGCCTTTTATGATGACTCTGCATAGTGCCAAAATGTGTAAACAAATAAAAAAAATCTCCAAGTAGGAAGAGGGTTCATTGGAATAAATACTTCTCCGCCTCTTCTCATTTCCATCTCATAATTTGCATAAATTGAAACTGGCCTCTGTGGATTGAACTTTATTTCTTGTACAGTGTGATTTTTACCCCCCCCCCCCCCAAGTTTTGCAAACTAGTTCAGTCTTTAAACATTTTGCTCTGATTTGAATGGCATATTTTCTCAGACAAACCACTGCGTTGGTGGTGCTGCGGTAGCGTTGTCACCTCACAGTATGACGTTGTCCCGTTCAATTCTCAGCTAGAGCGTCTTCTGTGTGGAGATATGCGCGAATGGGCATACCTTCATTGAAGATTGTACGTCAGAGCTGGCAACTCTGCACGTAAAAATCTGCTGCCAATCATTAGCGGACCGGAGTTCCGCTGTGGCAACCCCTAACCAGGAAAAGCCGAAAGACGCAACAATTTCTCAGACAAACCATGAACAGTGAACCACAGTACAGAGGGCAGTGGTCTTTGAACAGCTCTTTCGTGCTTTTAGCAATTTTGTTGCCTTCATTTTCAGATGCAAAACCTTCTCCACTATGCATGTTTATCTAAAGTCTGTTTCTTGTTCACTGTGCTTTTTCTAAATTTGTTAGATTTTTTTCCAAAAAAAAAAAAATTTAAATCCCAACATTGTTGGCATAAGAATTTATGTAGCATAAAGCTGTTGTCATCTGGGGGTAATTCTACACTAAAAAAATTGGAGTCTTGCTTCACCGGTACTTCTTTTTTTAACCTTTTTTGATAGGCTTGGATCTACTTTGTATAATTTTTTTCCAGAGATCCAGCATGGTGTTTGTAGTGACTAAAGGTAATAATTTTATGGGGAGATTAGAAATAAAGATGTGAGGGATGGGGAGATCGTGTGCGTTGTTACTGTGGCTTGAACCTTGGGACTGAATGAATGTGCAGTATTATAGAAGCAGCTGTCTAGACTAGGAAGCTGGATGCCTTTCTGTGTAGGACTGGTGCTGGGTCATTAAAAAAAAACATGATTGGAATGTAGTCCTATCTGTGGCAGAGATGAGCAGAGTAACTTAAGTAGTGGTTCAGCACTCTACTTAACGGACAGGATCATAATACAGCCCATATGAGTAAACTGGGAGGAGACAGAGGTAATGTGCTTAGTAGAGACCTGAAATGGTAGCGTTATCTATAGAAGAACTGCATACATAAAATCACCTCTGAGATTAAAAAACTTAAAATGGATTCATGGGGATAGGGGCTATTTGATGGCTCACTTTAAAGTGCCAGATGTTAATTGATGGACTTTAGATTTAGCTATGTTAAAGCTCAAGCCTTTTTCTTGATGTGCTACTGCAAACAGGCTTCAAACCATAAAGTAAGAACCTGCTTGGGAACAGCAGTCTTCACATGTTCTGAGATGGGGAGGCAAAAGTTCTCTAGCAGTGGGTAGTTGTTTTGAGAACAAGTAATCATCCAGCAGTGCTGTTCACACTCCTTACCAGTTGTAGTCTAGCTTATTAGAAGTGTTGATTTATTGGCTTCTGAAAGGTAGGTGATCACAGTGGAACAGTGCTCTGGAAGAGCTCCAGCAAGCAGGCATGAAGAGTTGTATTGGAACACTGCAAAACTGATATTGGGCAATAATAATTTTCCACTTTGTTCTTAGCAGCTTGATGTCTCATTTTGTGTATGTCCTCTTGAACTTGTGGTGTGGCCTAACCATAACCTGTAGAACAGGAGCATTCAGTGTGCTTCAGAAGTGCATCGTTCATGCCAGGGAGACACTCTGCTGCTGCCACTGGCCTTCACTCTTCTTCTTCCAGTAATTACATAGTTATGAGTTGTAAGTCTACAGCATTGCATGAGAATCCAGTAAAGTTTGCTTGGAGGGCATCCTAGACATTATCAGCATTCTCTGTATTACGTTTCTTCAACTGTGCCTTAGTTTGTGGTCTTTTATTTAGCCTGCTGAAGAACATGCTGCCTTTCCCTCAGTCTGTGTTTGTGCTTGGTTTATATTCTGAAGCATAACTTCTGTACTTCTGTTTGATGTCTCTTTGTGATGGACTTCAAATAAACATCCTGTAGCACTACTGGTGGCATAGAGGAAATAGTCCTACATTCTTGTGCTGGGTGTGGCTACAGCTGATTGTTAAGCAGTGTTTAGTTGCTGCTGCACACTAATTGTTGTCTTTAACTTTCAGGGCAATGCAGAGAGTCTCCAGACTGAAGCGAGAGCTGTTACTTCTGTCCACAGAGCCACCACCTGGCATCACCTGTTGGCAGCGAGAAAACCAGATGGATGAGCTGCAAGCTCGTATGTATAGTGCTTGAATCTGTCTTTTTTTATTGATTTAACTGTTGAAGTGCAATTCCTTTATTGGAATTACTATAGGAAGTATACGCACTTATGTCCATATTCCATTTCACCATTTATTGTGAATAGAATGTAAATCAGGTAAGCTTATTTTAAGTAACTAATTTGAGAGCTGAATGAGAAAAAGTGGTCTTGCCATAATGTTCCATCTGTACTGTTGATCCTCGTTCAGTCATTATGTATGGGTATCTGTTCTGAGCCGGCCATTTTCCAAGCTCGCATCAGCTTCAAACTCTTGAGCTAAACTCTTACAACAATTCCCCTCTCCCTGTTGCCTCAGATTGAGTTTGCAAGTTAAAGAAGGTAGTGACTATCTCTGGTCAAATAACCTATGAGAACTGGATGGTGAGATCCACTAGAAGCCACAGGAGGGGGAAGGAGGGAGGGTCGTAATGACTGAACGAGGATCAACAATACAGATGGAACGTTATGGTAAGACATATCCTCTTTGTCTGATATTGTTAATCCTCGTTCATTCCTTACGTATGGGACAGAGTCCCCAGCTACCTCTATTCCTGGGAGGCTCTCATGGAAGGACATTCCTGAGCACCATAGAACTGAAAGATGCTCTTCCCCTGGAGGCCAAATCCAATTTGTAATGATTAATGAAGGTATGAGGCGTAGCCCAAGTTGCGGCTGCACAGATGTCCTGTAAAGAAGCTCTGGCATGGAAGGCAGCAGAAGTTGCCACCGACCTAGTTGAATGAGCTTTCATGGTAGTAGGCAACGAGATATTACGTTGTGTGTAAATAAAGGTCACACAGTCCTTCAACCATCTAGCTGATGTGACCTTAGCAACAGCCGATCCTAATCTAGATCCAGAAAAGGCCAAGAATAACTGGTCAGATTTACAAAAAGGTTTAGTCCTGTTGAGGTAAAATGGATTTGCCTGTGTATATCAAGGGTATGTAAGCAATACTCTCCTCTGAATGGTTGGGAAAGAAAACTGGCAATTCATTGGCTTGATTAATGGACATTTCAGAAATCACTTTAGGCAGAAATGACGGATTAGTTCTCAGACACTCTTATCTCTATGAAAAAGCAAGTATGGACTCTTGATACATAAAGCTTGAAGTTCAGAAATACGTCTGGCAGAAGTAATAGCGACCAGAAACAAGGTTTTCCATGACAAATACTTGAGGTAGCAAGAAGATACTGGTTCAGAAGGTGCCATTGTCAAAGCTTGTAGAACTAGTGATAAATCCCATGGTTGAATAGGTTCTCTAAAAGGTGGCTTCATATGATTCACACCTTTTATGAAGGCCTTGCACAACTTATGGGACATGAGAGGAATCTTGGACACCCTCATGATTAGAAATTGCAGCCAAATTAACTCTAGTGATAGAGGCCGATAGACACGATTGAAACAGGTTGGCCAGATAGTCTAATATCGACATTGGTGCTGAAAAGGGGTCTAGTTTATCTTTCAGCCAACAGGTAAATCTTTTTCCACTTGCTCAGATAAGTAATTCTAGTGGAAGACTTATGAGAAGCAATGAGAATATCACATGCTGGTAAAGGAAGATCATTCTGCCTGGCAATCAAGGGAATTGGAGTAACCAAGCCATTAGCTTCAGGCTGTTTAGGTTGGGATGAATCAGGTTCTGTGGGTGTGAGATCAACTCTGGGATTGGCTGGAGGATCCATGGTCTATATAGTAGGTGAGGCCAAAGGAATGGGATCCAAATCTGTCGTGGCCAATATGGTGCGATATGGATTACCTTGCTCTTCAACCGCCGGTCTTTCTTCAGAAACTGGGGAATGAGAGGAAAGGGCAGAAATGCATAGAGAAGACCCGAGGGCCAGTCATGGACTAGAGCATCCCTGGGAGACTGTCCCGGAGGGGAAATCAGGGCGAAGTAGTTGCTGCATTTGTAGTTGGCTGGGGATGCAAAGGGATGCAAAGAGGTCACAGCAAGGATGGCCCCAGCGGTGGAAGATCTCCGCCGCTATCAAGGGATTCAGGGACCACTCGTGAGGTTGCAGAATGCATTTGCTGAGTCTGTCTGCTATCACGTTGGAACTCCTGGGAATGTGCTTTTCTACTGTTGGTAGCCATCGCCCATTGCCATATCCTCATGGCCTCAAGACAAAGGGGGTAAGATTTGGTTCCACCTTGCTTGTTGATGTACCAGACTAACTGCCATGTTGTCTGAATCGCAATTGTACCAGACAGCAGCAGGGGATGGAATGCTTGCAATGCCAGAAGCACCGCCCTCAGCTCTAGAACATTTATATGCAGATGGGCCTCCGGTTGGGACCAAGTGCCTTGGACTGTCTGTCCCTGACATAGCCCTCCCCACCCCATCAGGGAGGCGTCCGTGGTTGCTGTGGCCTTGGGTTGCTGGGGGAAAGGGGGTGAGACCATTGAGAGAGATTGTGTGACATCCACCTATTTAAATCCTGTTTGCTCCTGTGGGTTACTAGAATCATGGCTGAAAGAGTATGCTGAAAGGGATACCATTGGGTGAGCAGTAGCCATTGTAGAAGCTTCATGTGAAACCTGGCCAGGGGAACAATGGTGATGGATGCTGCCATGGAACCCAACAGCTGTATGACAGAGTGAGCTGTAGATTTTTCCTTTGAAAGGATTGGAATTAGTTGTTGCTTTATCCTTAAAATTCTGTGCTCTGGAAAAGCAGCTCTGCAGTTTTGTGTCCAAGATAACCCCTATGAATTCTGTCGAATGAGATGGGGTGAGACTGGATTTCTGCCAGTTTATAGTTATGCCTAGCCTTTGAGCAGCGAGGAGAGAGTATGCCAGGGCTTTTTCCAGTAGATGTCTGGTAGGGGTGGAAATGAGCCAGTCATCTAGGTACGGAAACACCTGGAATCCTTGGAAGTCCCAAGTGAGCTGTGACAACTGCCACGCACTTTGTGAACACTCTCTGGAGGATGTAGAGAGTCCGAAGGGCAGTACTTTGAACTGATGGTGACTGGCTCCCGCACAGAAGCGCAGAAATCTTTGTGATGGCCTGCCCACCTTTATGTGGTAGTACTTGAAGATCTATAGAGCACATCCAATCATCTTTTTCCAAAAGCAGGAGGATAGACTGTATAGTGACCATCCGGAATTTTTGTACTCTCATACTTGTTCAGTATACTGAGATCCAGAATTTGTCTCCAGTCCTCAGTTTTCTTTGGCACCAAAAATAGTCTTGAGTAGAATCCGCATCCTATCTGGTCTGGAGTGACTATTTGGATGACTCTTTCTGAGCAGCTTTTCTGTCTCTAGTGCTGCTTTTTCCCTTTGACTGGGTGGAACGTCTGACGGGACAAAGATCTAAGGGGATATGATCTCTGGTTATGATCCTTTGTACCCAAGAATCGGTGGTGATAGTTAGCCAGGCAGAAGGGTACAAGGAGAAACGTCCCCCAACCACCTCCAGAGGAAGGGAGATGGGCTGCTCTTCAGGAGCGCTGGTAGGATTGACCAGGGAAAGAATCCCTGGAACCCTGGTTACGCTGTCCCCCTCTGCCCCAAAAGGGGAGTCTTCCCTGTGCGTTTCCCCCTCCGCCTCTGGGGGAGAACTCTGCCTGTATGTCACGGAAAGGACCCTGAGATTTCTTGAACCATATCTTCCCACTCTTTTGGTTTCGGGGGAAAAGAATAACTGACACCTATGGCAGAAAGGGTCTTACTGTCGTGTTCACATCTGGCCAGTGTGCTTTTAACTTTGGGCCCAAACAATGAGGAGGGCTCAATGGGGGCATTAAGGAAGGAAGACTTAAAAGGTTCCGCGAAGTTGCACAAGTGCATCCAGGCCATCTCAAGACCACAGCTGAACCCACCGCTCTAGCTACTCCTTCTGATGCGCGAGATTAATCGCATAGAGAAGTTTGATATTGACTCAGTGGTGGCCAGCTGAGAGGCCACTTTGTCACAGACCTCGTCAGACACCGCACCAGCTAAGGTTTCAGAGCGCTCAGAAACCAGATCCCTTTGAAGCCTGGTAAAATGTGCCATATAATTCCGGGACTTGATAGCAAAGGTGTGCTTCCAATTCTGTCCAGGGCCCCGGGACTCTGTTAGGCAGATGGACAGTCTGGCTTTCTTCTGCCAGATCCTTTTTTGTTGCGGCCGCCATCACCAAAGCATCTACAGGAAGACCTTTGGACCAGTGGCGGTCTGAAGCAGGAGGGGACAAGATCTTATCTGGCCTCCGGGGAATAGCTTCAACAGTAATCGGGGGGCCTTCCAAGCACGCTGCACGATGAACTTGACAAGTTCATAGGCAGGTGGAGTAACCCAGGAGGTAGGGAGCCGGGCGCGAAAAGCCTGCAGGAAAACAGATTTCTCAGGGATCGGATTAGAGGGCTGCCAGTCACCTCTCTGTTTCAGAATTTCAAGGATATCACCAAAGGATACCTCAGAGGGTAACCGAGGGGATCCTTCTCCCTCATCAAAATCTGTGTCTTCGGTGAGTGACTCCTCTGTGGAGTCCATGTGCTTCATGTGCTTCCTCCTCTTACACTAACCTTTTCCGGTGTACCTCCTTAGCGGGAGAAGCTGGGGAAGACAAAATAGGGATTCCTGAGGGAATATGTCCTGAGGCCCTTGCACTCGGTGTCCGCTAGGTGCGACTTGTGAAACCAGTGTACCAGAGGAGGGCGGAGGTATAGATAGTCTGGTATTGCCAGCAGCAGCGAAGGCCTTCTCCATCAGTTGGAAGGCTGGTCCACCCGGAGAGTAGTGTATGTCAAGGACAAGGGGCACTCCACCCCAAAGTGGCTCAGCTAGCAGACGAGTCCCTGGATGGCTATGGAGCAGCAAGCTATGCGTATCGCAGCTGACTTCCTGGGTCGTAGCAAAACTTTCCTGCCACGAAGGCAACTGCGGTTCCTTGGTGAGATCCAGAAAGGGAACCGCAGAAGGGGAAGACTGTACTATATCCATGGACTTCAAAGGCAGTGAAGGAGGAGAATAAGAAGGTGTCTTTGGAGATGGGTGACCTCCCAAGGAAGGATCCTTCCTGGGGGAGGTGGAATACCTCTGGCCAAGAATGCCTGGTCCACAAGACGCAACACATCATGTTCAGAAAGACTTCTAGTGGACCTCAGAGACTGGGAGAAACAGGCCTGTCCACAAGAGGCAGACTTTGTGCCCATCTCATCTGATCGCACAGAGGACAACTGTGCTGAGAGACTGAACTATGTAGTCTGCACCGAAGAAATCATCGGTGCTGATGTGATTGTCTGCACGGACAGGGATTGGTGCTGAAGTGGTTGTCTGTGCCGATGGAACCGACAAAACTGGAGTCATTAATTAAGGCCTCTGTTCCGAGGAAGATCTCTTTTGAGTCGATGCGGTCAAGGTCTGCGTTGACTGGTCGGTGCCGATACAATGGTTAATGTCTGAACCGAGGAGACCCTTGGTGCCGATGTGTAGAAGGCTGCAGGAGAGGACTGAGCCAAAATCACTAGTGGAGCCGAAGGCCTCGATGCTGAAGATCTGGGCACCAAAATCACTGGGGCTGACAGAGCGCCGGAGCCGAAATTTTGGCCTTTTTAGATTTTGGTTGGTGAAGTCCCCAGCCGGGGACGAAGGGAAGGATTTAGCCTTGGTAGAAACATCCATTTTCTTATGGGCTTTGGGAGGGGTTGAGACCTCTGGCCCAGAAATAGCCTCTGAAAAGGGAGATTTTAGAAGTCCCTTCAGTAACGGTTTATTTTTCCTTTCTAACAAAGTTCTATTAGAAAAGTTTTCACATATATCACAAGGTGGTTCAACAGATAAATGGGAACCTCCCAAACAATACACATTGTGGACACAAACTGCCTACTTCTGATGTACACTATCAGAACACCACTTAAACCCCGGACTACCCTTTTTATTTGCCATATTAATAAATAGAAAAGTACCAACAATGGTACAAGAGAATACCCGAAGGTATGAAAGAGAAAAGGAAAGGGATTACCAACGATGGTAAGAAGAAATTACCTCGCGGTAAAAAGGGTAAATAAAGGACAGAAAAAAGGAACCAGAGGAAAATATGAACTCCTAGATGCGATGGGGCAAGAGACAATACAATATCAACTTTTCTGGCAGAAAAGTAATTTGTAAAGCAATTAAACAACAATTGACTGTACTTGGCTCAAGAGAAGTAGCTTGACACTACCAGATGGCAACGCAGTAAATGAAATCAACAGGGAGAGGGGAATTGTGGGTAAGAGTTTAGCTCGAGAGTTTGAAGCTGACGCGAGCTTGGAAAATGGCCGGCTCTGTTCTGAGCTCGGAACAGATACCCATACGTAAAGAATGAATGAGGATTAACCATATCAGATCTTGAATTTAGGAGGGCGGATGATGGGGTAGGAAGGATCTGTCAATATTTAACTAGTCACATGATTAGGTTTAATGGGGCTTATGAAAAATTTTTAAATTATTACTTGAAATATAGGCACACATACACTAGTAGAAAAGAAAACTAACCATATAAGCATTTGTCATTTATGCATTATACGTTACATGTATGCTTTTTTTAAGAATTATTCACTTTTTTTGCCTTCTTTTAAACTTCATCCCACCTCCTGAACTCTTCATTTATTATTCCCATAACTTCGATATTTCTATGTAATTTGCTCCTTCCCTTTTCTAAAGATCCCACTTGTAGTTTTTTTTATATTAATCAGTATTTCCGCAACAGTTGGTTTGGACTTTGATTTCCATTTTCAAGCTATTCCTTTTTTGGCAGCGAGTAGCCTTCGTTAGTAAAGCTTTACTATGTATAGGCAATTCAAATTCTGTGCCCCAGCTCATGTTCCCAGCTACCTCTTTTCCATCACACCTCCACCATTTGCTGTCTACATGAGGAAATTTTTTATGTAGTCTGTTTAGGTCCTAACATACCTATGCAGCCACTTCCAAGCAAACCTCATAAACCTTTGTAATTGTCATATACTTGGGAGATCTACAGATGTCCTGCCATTGTTCCTTTGTAAATTGCTTTCTAGGGTCTCTCCATAGTCACTTCTAATGTCTGAGTGATTTTTAGAGTTCTCCTGCCATATGTTATATGTCCTACTAATTTATCCCTTTTTAACAGCAGCTTCTATTCTAGACTTGACTTAAAACTCTACCACAGCTGGTCTTGCACTTAGAACTCTCCTATCCCTTTCTGTTCTCCTGTAGTCTGATAGAGAGAGCAGTCTGTAACCTGCATTCCAAATTTCTTTTTAGCCTCATTCCAAATTTCTTTTTGCCTCATCCCACTATATTACCTTTCCTTCAGTTATTTGCTCCCTATACCTTGGTTCCTTTGCAGTAAATTCTATCCGTCTTGCTTTTCTACATACCGACTTGCAGTCATTCCTATTTGCAAAAATTCCTTTCTTTATTCTGTTGTCTTAGTTCTTAGAAAACTTTGTGTAATAATATCTGTGGTTCTTGTTCTATGATCTGCATCCGAAATCCTATTCTCTCCTTATTTCTTGACCCCCCCCCCATTTCAGCATCATCCTTTTCCACTTCGATTGTAACATTCTACTTGCGTTGTGTATATGAACCTTAACTACATAGCTTTAAAGTGTCTGTTCAAATAGGGTAATCTTCAATCACGTTCTGTGAGGTGGGACTTACGAAAATTTTTGATGTTTCATAGGAGCATAGGCTGACTTAATGAGCTTACGAGTTGAAAAGAGCAGTGACTTCACAAGTTCAGACTTCCTTTTGGAGAAGCACCAGTGAGCGCTTGTTTTGTGAGCCTCACTGTATAGTCCATTTGTTTATTGTAGCTGATACTGTTTTGTAGCATTAGCACTTTTCAGGAAAGGTTTGCCTAGCTGAGATCACAAAGCAAAGCTTGTATAGTAAATGTTAACTCTTCCTCTGGACTGGTGTCACTGAGAGGCCTGCATACTGTCCTGGACTGATTGTGCAGGTCATGGCCTTAACTCTCGCTTGAATGGGGCTGTGGTTGGCTCAGTTTGCTGCTATGTGCAAATAGTGTAGTGTGAGATGTATGAAATGGGAATGTACAGTATGTTGTAGCTTGACGGGCAGAGTTTGTGTGTGGTGTACTGGTATACATAAGCTTTTATGCTGTATGATAGGGGTTATTTAGATATGAATTTCAACTGACATTTTAAAACTCGTTGGCAGTTTAGTACTACCCTTTCACTTCAGAGATTGGCAGGCCTGTCCTGGGTGTGCATACATACTGAACTCCATGGTAACTGGACTTTACTGATGAAGGGGACATGGGACATTTTGTATCGAACCTAGAGGCATGCCTACTGAAGTGAATGGCAAGCTCTTTGATACTCCTTCTGTTCAGTGGAAACTAGACTAAACCTCTTACCCACCTACATGTTTTTTAAAAACTATATGAAGGTGGCCACCAAGAAATTCACATGGTCTCCTTTATTTGGGTGTTATGTTGTGTTCATAGAATCCTAGGATGTTGATAGGCTAATGGCCCTGCAATCTTTTTAAGCCTAGCCATTCATGCCCCAATTTTCCAAGTTATCCATGTCCAGTGACTAGACTGGCTTTGGTATATGCCTGTGCCTTAAGACATCTACATGCTGCCCCTGTCGTTAAGGGATACAGGTGACAAGCTAGTGGGAATTTGTGATTTCCTGCCCATTGGTCCAAACTGCATTTGAATAAGCTCTGCTTCACATAAATGGGAGTCTGTTCCAGAGAAGGGTAACTTTTGAGAGACATACCTGTCCCTCCAGCATGTTTTGTTTGTCACAGACAAGGTTTTTAGATCCTTGCATTGGGTAATTCTTGTGCTGTTTTGCGATGTGTAGCAGATCCATCAGGTATGGCTCAGAATGCCTTGTAGATTAAGCATAGATCACTCCTCATTCTGTTGAAGGCAGAGTACAGGGACATGACGAGGCAGTACGCATAGGACATCTTGGGTTCTTTTAGTGAGGAATCTCTGTGGCTGTTGCATATGACTGGTCAGGTGAATGACAAACGGTGCATTGTACCCCATTATTGTTTTAATGAGGGTTGAGTATAGTGGGATTATGATCTCCTTAAATCGTTGGGTTAATGGAAAAGTGAAATATTTAACGTTGTGAGAGTTGCAGAAACAGTTACTAGCTCCACATATATTGAGGAGTAGATCAATAAAACCCTACAGGTTTGTCCATTGACTGATAGCTTTACTGTTTCACATTTCTGATTTTACTTAGTGATGTAAACCTAGACATGTATTTTTGTTAGCTTATGTATCCTAAATGGTGACACTTTTTCTGCATTTGTCTGACCATGAAAAGTGCCTGCCTGACACTGATGCATGTTAAAAGAACAGTGTGCATTTGAAACAGTGATTTTCTGTCTAAAAATGAAATATATAATGGGAGGGTGGGGATCTCGTGTCTACTCACTACAGTTGCCCACTTGGGGCCCCCTTTGGTAATCCTGTTCTCATCTACTTTCCATAGAACTACAGTACCCTAATTCTCACTAGTGATTCCTAAAGTAAAGAGCATTGTCTTTTAAACTGCAAATGCATTATGTTTTTGGGTTACATGTTACCATTCCACTGAGATTTTTTTTAGAATGATACTGACTAATCCCTATTGTTGGCAGTGGCGGAGTACTACTCGGAACCCCTATAGAATAGCATTGTCTAATCCTTGTTAGCAGTGGCCGAGTACCACTCTGATCCCTATAGAGTGGCACTGGGAAAGGGTGGCACTGGGAAAGGGTATCATACCGTCTTTGATGAATTTACAGACACTGACAGCATCTTGTCTAAAGACGTGAAATAAGTCTGTCTTTCCCTTGTTGCTTTGTATGCCTCCACTCACGAAAAAAAAAATATTTTAATTGTTCGGTGCCCATGTAGGCAGAGCTGCTCCACCTAAGTTATTGATCCTTGTAGAAACAGTTTATAAGTTTCAGTGTATTTTAATATGCTTTTCCTAAATACAAATATTTTTGGTAGTGCTATTAGAATACAGAATTTAAAGAGCTATGTACATATTGTACTGGTATCATTTCAACAGCTATGACTGTGATTCTATAATACTGAGTTAAGAAACATTGTCTTTGTATCACCAAGTATCTGTGACTGTAATTTCTTGGGCCATGAGAGCTGCCTTCTGTTTTGCATCTCATCTCACCCTCGCGATTGTAACAAGGTGCAGTGCCTTTTGCGACTAATATCCCGCTGTGGAATTTACTGTAATTATTTGCTCCACTTTTGAATTGCGCAACCTCCTTTGGAAAGCAGTTCATGTATGTGTAATATTAGTACCACAGTCTCCCTGTAGTTCCAACATGTGCATTTTTTTTTTTTTTTTTTTTTTTTTTTAAATGCTGCCAGTTTGGATTTTAAATCCTCTGAGGTACTAGTGGTATCTCTCTTCGCCTTTTTTTCCAGGACGTAACAGCATTTATCACTGATCTACATAAAGGTGATCACATTTACCTCTTACAGCTGTAGGCATTACCTCTTACAGCTGTAGGCTAATTTCAGTATTGCCAGTCCTAGCTAAAGTGGTAGAATGCAGACCGAGATTTCTTCAGAAGTGTGGAGTACTGGTCCTGTCTAGGTCGCATGGTCGTAGACTGATTTCATTATCAGTAACATTTTAGGCAGCTAACAGTTTATGCAGGCTGTATTACAAAGGACAGCTGACTGGTGTCCTCTCTTTGTTGATTTTAAAGAAGCTATCTTATGGTTATTTTTCCACTAAGTTTAACTGAATTAAGTAAAATGTTAGGTTCTCCTAAATCGTGGCTGACAGTATGTTGCTTCAGAAGTACAAGCCGTCTTCTCTATGCCTGCCCTTAACTATTTAGGGATACGTCCTGGAATCTGTACGGTTATCTATTTTTGGTAAGTTGGGCCCGCTTTTTAACTTCCATATTCCTGCATCAGGTTGTACACAGACAAGACAGTGATGCTAATGCATATGCAAGTCCTGACATAACTAACTTTAGTCTGATAAGATTTTGTCTCTATACTTATTTTGTTCAATCTAGAAAGAACCCACCCAAGAGAAAGTGGCCGAGATCCATACTAAAGGGTTCCATGTCCAGTATTGATACCACTGGTGAAGAATCCTCCTGGTCTGGAGGGGGAAATTGTGGGCACTGTGGGTTCACCGGTGCAGAAAGAGGAACTCCAATGGCCCTTTGGGTTTAGACCCAGGAGGAGGAGGGGGGGGGTCAGGAAACATTGGAGTAGTAACCAACATGGAGGCCGAGATCCATACTAAAGGGTTCCATGTCCAGTATTGATACCACTGGTGAAGAATCCTCCTGGTTTGGAGGGGGAAATTGTGGGTACTGTGGGTTCACCGGTGCAGAAAGAGGAACTCCAATGGCCCTTTGGGTTTAGACCCAGGAGGAGGAGGGGGGGTCAGGAAACATTGGAGTAGTAACCAACATGGAGGATCTAATACAAATGTTTGCGAAAAAATGTTTTTAATATTTCATCTCATAACCTCTCTCCTGTTGAAATTGGTAAACTAAATAAAAGGTTGTCCTTTACACCGGGGTTCTTTGTCCCTGAGGATGCTTTTGTTAATAATGTATTAACATTTTGTAGAAACCTTTAATCTAAAAATATTTTTTAGGATAGAAAATCGGATATGTCGGATGATTTTAGATACCATAAGTCTGGGTTTACGCCACCCATGAACCACAATGTGCTCATGTTCCAGAATAGGATTCTTAAAGATCTACATTTTCTCTCCAGCGAGTTCACTCCCAAGCCGGATAATATTTCCAAGATTAAAATGGGAGTGTATATTTCAAATTTAGACAATAATCATGAACTGGTTATCCTAGGGGCTGACAAGGGTGGGGCTGTGATAGTCCAGGACTGGACACTGTATGACGAAGAGGCTGAGACAACGTTTGGATGCCCGCTACTATACATACATGCATATTGACCCCACCTCCTACTTCAAGAAACATTTTGCTGAGTTTCTTGAGTCAGCCATGGAGGAAGGTATCGTCGCCAAAACCACAAAGCAACATTTAACTATCTCTGATCCCAGCCGACAATATATATATTTTTTGCCTTAAATCCACAAAGATCCTACCAATCCACTAGGGAGACCTATTGTCTCTGGGAAGGGCTCATTGACTGAACCCCTATCACAGTTCTTTACAAAATACCTCAAACCATTATTGAAATGGGTACGGGCTAGAATCAGGGATACCACAGAGTTTCTTCAAGTGATTTCGGAAACGCAACTTGAACCAGCTTGGTTATTATGTAGATTGGATGTGACAGCCCTGTATGCCAACATCCCCCATTGGGCTGGTATAGATGCCCTTGAATTTTGGCTATACAAATCTGAACGTTTACCCCCCTGGTTTTAACACATTCTTGCTTGTTCTTGCGGAACATGTATATTATTTTTTGTAAAAATAAAGTTTCCTACAAGTTCAGGGTACTGCTATGGGGGCATCATTTGCGCCAATATATGCAGATTTGTTTATGGCATATATCGAAGAGCAGCTTATTTATGATGACTCCCTTAATTTGTTCATGGGTGAGATGGATATCTGGAGAAGATATCTGGATGGTCTGAAGATCAGATGTTGAATATCTTCAAGAATTTGTTAGTTACTTGAATGCGAATAAATGAGGAATTCATTTTACATTGAACCATCATAGGGATAATGTCACATTTTTGGATGTTTTGATATCCAGGGCACCTGATCACACTTTAGTTACTGAAGTGTATCGCAAATTCCCCGAATACAACTCCCTGCTCCAGGGCACCAGCTATTATCACCCCATATTTGTAGGAACATTCCTAAATCACAGTTTGAGGGTAAAACGGATTTGTTCTGAGCCGGCCAAGCAGAAATACTATAGGGATGCATTGAGGTCCAGATTCGGGGACCGAGGGTGTAAAATGGGG
Organism: Protopterus annectens; assembly: GCF_019279795.1. Classification (NCBI taxonomy): domain Eukaryota; kingdom Metazoa; phylum Chordata; order Ceratodontiformes; family Protopteridae; genus Protopterus; species Protopterus annectens. Next base: position 85,699,935 of record NC_056739.1, on the reverse strand, counting down.
GAAGTCTTACAAGCCCAGAATAAGGTTGATAATATGACACTGGATAGCCTTCTCCTTTTATAAACACAAAAATGTCACCGCCTAGGTTTGTGGTGACTTATGGTAGGAATACAGGTGCTCTGATGGAACATGTGCAACACCACTGGAATATATTGCTGGCTGATGCTACTCTAGTTGAAATGCTGGGGGATAGATGCCATTTCTGTTTCAGAAAAGGGAGGAATTTGGATTCCATCTTTAACCATTATAAAAAAGGATACCTCAGGGATACTCTACAATTAGAGGTCCCCCTAAGAGGGTAGTCTGTAATAGGTTGTCACCCTTGTGAACATTGTGTCCATTGTCCCAAAATTCTTAAAACTAGGACTTTTAGTAGCAAAAGTGCATCTCCGGTTTTTGATGGCCCCATTTTTTGCAAACTGTAATTCCGATTGGGTTATTTATGTCAGTTGTCAATGTTCTTTTTTATGTAAGGCAGACCTCTAGACCACTTAGAATTAGGATGTCAGAACATCTTAGTGAAGTGAAAAAATCATAAAATAACAAATGCCTTCTACAAACATTGTTTAACACATGCTAAAACATCCTTCAGTTTTACAATAATTGACAAAATTAGTGGACCAAGGAACAACGAAACTAGTTGGCATGATGTATTAAACAAAAAAGAAAAAAGTGGATAATTAAATTAGGAGGCTTATTAACACCTGGTCTAAAAGGTCACGTGTTTTATATATTAGTGTTGAAACCGGTCTGTTTTTTCCACTCTTGTATGTGCTTTTGCACTTAAATTAAAGAATTGATTGCTGCCTGAATTGCTGGTCCCGGTATTATTTTTATGCATGCATGGTTTTTGGGACCTGGCAGTAGCTGTATGTGCAGGGTTATCGTTGCATTTTGAGTATCTTGTAGAATTCCCAGGTGTTCCTAGGAAGGCTGAGAGATGCAAGATGTTCAGCATATTGATCAACTGCTGCAGTAGCCTTAGCTGTATGGGTTAACAGCCGGCCAGCTTCCCAAGCTTCAGAGAACCTTCCATGTGCCAAAACTGTCAAGCAGCTTGAGCTTAACGGAGTAAAACATGAAGCCCTTCAGAGTTTTACTGCTGCTGAAGAGGATGCTTTTCTGAGGATTGACCAGCTTGTGCTTCATTTGCAGGGAAGATATGCTCCCTTTGGGGTGGAATTTCTAGTTCCTGAAATGTATTTGTTTTACTGCTGTTCACTAAAGGAAAGTTATTGTAAAGCTAGGATTGCTGTGTTTTAACAGACTGTCTCAATACTGTAACTTACTTTTAAATGGAGCACTCGTTTTTCCTGTCAATTTAAAAGTAGTGTCAACGGTTTAAAACCATAGTTTCTGTCAAAATTGTTTATTTTTCCTTGGGGCTGCCATAGTGTTTTCAAAGTGCTTTTCTGTCAAAAGTAACTTGTGGACTGTTTGCTGCTCATTTTCCCCTGGAAAGGGGCACCATTTTTGGACTGACCATGTTGGAACAGACTACCAGTCCCATGGTCAGTCCTTCTTCAAGCCACAAAAAAAAAAAAGTTAAACAGCCTTTGCTACCACCACAAGCTAGCAATTTGTCTTGGCCTTAGGTTGGTGACATACCACTCATCTTTTACCCTGGATTTCTCTGGTGTAGCATCTACAACCACTGTAGCCCAGGGGATTAGCCACATCCACTGCAGCTGTTTGGGTACCCTCATTGGGCACATGGAAGGTTTCCCTGCTGTGCCCATCCTGGGGTAGCGGCTACTGCCATTAGTAGCATAGCTGACCCCATTTTTCCCGTCAAAAAGAAACCCATGCATCTTCTACTCAAATTTCTTTAGATGGGAGTAGTTTACTTGGTCTGGATCAGCATTTAATTCAGGTTATTGATGCTTTTAGAATAGTTTCTGTTTTTTTTTTTTCCCTGAAGAGATTGAGGATTCTGAATCTGAACAGGAAGATGCAGGAGCAGCTTGGGGTATCCCCCCCCCCCCATCAATTTCTGATGCAGACTCTGGGTTCTGATTCTCCTTATGGGGGGTTTCCCTAGAATGTGCCAGTGTTTTCAGTGGGATAACACTGAGGTTTCTCAGTCCCTCAAAATACTATTTGCTTTTACAGAAGGATTTTCCAGAATCTACACCCACACCTCCTGTCCTGTCAGCTTTAGAGGATGTGCATGTTGCTGCCTGCAGTTCCCTGTTTAGCCAGCCAAGTGCCCTTAAAATGCAGACAAGATGTATAAAATTTCTCAATCTTTTAAATTCTTTTTTTACTATTCCCAAACCTGACCCAATCCAGTCCTACTCTTTCTGATAAGGACAGGAAGATTGATAGGTATAGTGTGTATTTTCTGCAACTTTGGTTTTCAGAACTTTGAACTGTCAGGTTCATATGTTTAAGTTGGGGAAATAATTGGGAAAGCATGAGAATGTTTCATCTGCAATTTCTTGCGAGGAAACCTCTGTGTTTAACTCCATTACATGAGTGATGCCTGTAGGTGCATCTGCAGTTGACTCCTACTGATGCCTCTAGGAGTCAAATATTCATATTTGCATCAGTAATTCCAAAACCATGCTATGTACAAGGTTTTATAAGATTTCATCTTAAAGGTTGCACGGTGGCAAAAGCAACTGCATTAATATTTGACCTCTGTCTAGTGTAGGTAAATGGATTTAAACTGTTACATTTATATAGATATTAAAAAAAAAAATGTGAAAATTATATCGACCAAGTAACACAGGCAGAACTCGTATGAAAGCTTTCAGCTAGACGAATAAAATGCTGCTGACGGTATGTAACTTGATATTGCATGTTGCTTACAAAATATTGCAAATGTAATAGTTGCTCTGTTTACTGTGACATTTATAAAATTCCTAAAGATTGCTACCACTATAAAAATAGTTTCTGCTAAAGAGTTTGCCATTTGTTTGAAATGTGAGGACATTATTTGATTCCATCAAAATGCTTAGGCTCCGCCCATTGGAAGTTACAGTGCAAACTTCCTGAGCTCCATTGGAGTGAATGAGTTAAATGTCTTTATTTCTTTTTTTGCACAGGTCACTAATCATTAATTTGATGTTGATATTCATTGAGTCAGTCATTTCCACTAGCTAAAGATTTGAAGCTTGAGCCCCTCCCTCCTACCCATAGGTTCATAGGTAGGTACTAGGCTATTGGCCCAAGGGCCTATATAAGCCTAGCCAAACGGTACCCTGGCTTTTGCCATTTTCCTGTGCCCCTGTCAAGCAGAGCCACAGAAGTGAATTTCCTATCTCCCATCCAATCAAGATTTTTCTTTAGTGCTAAAGAGAAGCTTTGTTTGCTATAGAGAGGTAGTTTGTCCTAGAGTATGGGAAGTCTCTAAGATGGGAATCTATCCCTCCAGCATGTTCTGTTTGTTGTGGTGACAAGGTTTACGTCCAGAGCGTGTAGCTGAGAGGGATTGGGATTTCTTTACGTGAAGCATGTCCAACAGCTCTGGGTTTGACATAGCTTTGTATGTTAGGCAGAGATCGCCTCTGAGTAGGCGATATGCGACAGAGTAAAGCTGGAGCTTTATGAGACTGTCTGCGTAGGGCATCTGAGGCTGGTAATCCTCTTTGTGAGGTATTTCTGTGGCCTTTCCAGTTGTTGTAGATGTCTTGTTAGGTACATACCAAAAGGGGTGTTGTACTCCAGATTACTTTATATCTTGTTTGCTGCTCATCAGACTAACATAGATGTTCCAGTGCTCTTGAGAGTCTCTGTGGGTTTGGTAGTGTTTTTGTCGTGTGAGTTGGAATTTTTCCTTGCCTCATCATAATGTTTCTTTTTTTCTTGCCTTTTCTTTACTATGGTTGATCAAAAGGAGAAACTGGTTTCAAGAAATGCACTTCCGGTGTGCACAAGTTCCTGATGTCTGAAGCTCTCAGGAAGTGCATTTACTACCTGAAGCCTGCTCATTTGGACAGCAACTGCAGTATTTGTAAGTTTACTACCCAGGGCCCTGGCAGATGGGAGGAGCAAGCTCATTTTGAAAGGTTTGTTCCCACCTTCCTCTTCCTCTGCTCTCCCTTCAACCCCCTCCAAATCATCTAAAGAGGCCCGGGAGAGCAAGAAACCTCTCCTGCGAGGTCCTCTTTGGACCCGTCAAATAAAGGCACCAAGGTTCTCAGCCAAACACATCTGCCCCGGCTTATTCAGTTCATCTTCCGCTCCTCCTCTCCGTGGCTTGTCTGCTTTGTCAGGGTGACACGGATTAGATCAGAGATCTCCTCATCATGCCTTGACTTCTAGCTCAGGGCTGACCACTCCCACTCGGAATTTCCCTTCACAGTAAATCTTCCAGGCCGATCTTTTCGAAACCTCTGAGAAAGACGTAGGTAGACTAACGAGGTAATTTTCTCGAGGCTGAGATCCAGATGAGGGTATTTTGTCCGCTGTCTTCCCTTCACAGTAAATCTTCCAGGCCACTCTTTTCGAAACCTCTGAGAAAGACGTAGGTAGACTAATGAGGTAATTTTCTCGAGGCTGAGATCCAGATGAGGGTATTTTGTCCGCTGTCCCCTTCTGGATCAATGAGGATCTCCCCTTTCTGCCCCATGTCTCCTTCTCCAATCCGGGCCTCTGTTAGAGTCTTCGGTTCTGTTAGTCCCGGGCGCCGAGATGTTGGGGCCGATAGTGACCATCTTCTCCCCCGACATGCTCAGCTCTGACTGTTTTGGGGTCTTGTAGCTGTAGCCTTGACGTCTGTTCTAGGGATTTGACTTCCACTGATCTGAGTGGTCTGTTCCTCTCAGATTCAGCATTCGATAGTTTGGCTCAGACTCCCCCTTTGGAGCAAGGGGCTGGAAGGCTTCAGTAGGTGTCTGCTTTATTAGTTTCGGCTCTGGAGGGGATGCTTCCAGGAGCTCTGAGCCCATCTGCTTTTGAAGTGGTGGAGAGGGCCCTCTCCCATTCCAGGAGATCCTCAGCCGTCTTCAGAACCTACCCCCTACTCCTGGATTGGTGCCTGAGGCCTCTAGTCTACCACATGGACAGCCAGCTCTGGACAGTCTCCATACACTTCTGTCTGTGGAACCCCAAGGCTCTTCGGAAAACTCCCTGGAGCATCCCGCCAAGGAGGTTCCTTGGAAGAGACTGTGTGTGTAAGAGGAGGCACATTGATTCCACTAAGGAATCCGTTACCTCTTGACATAGACTTCGAGGAAGACGAATGATCTCCAAGATCGCCACCAGAAGAGCTCTCTTTCAGAAATTCTTCATTAAAGATGTGGTTGGTCTGCCCAAAATTCTTCGGAGGAATCTGTGCTGTTTGGAGGCTTTCGGGTCTGGCCCATCTACTCCCGGCTCATCCACTGTCATTAAATTGGTGTCTTCTAGGGCATGGAAGGAACCAGATATGATAGAACCCATACCAAAACATGCTGATAAAAATCTAATGTGCCTGCTGATGGACAAGACCTTCTGGACCAAGGATATCCCCTTAGATAATGTGGTTGTTGTGGCAGCCACCAAAAAGGGTCTAGCCTAAGAAAGCTCCCCTATCAGTCCCTCAGTAGAGAATCATGGGCATTGGACTGATTTGGCAAGAGTTTACACCTCCTTCTTCCACTTTTACTTTTCTGGGCGTTAAACTGTTTATCCCATTTTACGAGACTACAGAGGGGGATGGTCAAGGAACTCTAGCTCAGCCCCGGGGTCTGTGTCTGCTAAGGAACAGAATACCTTTTTCTCCTGATTGGTTCCCCTTCAATCACTTTCTAATGCATCCATGAGGCTAATATCCCATGTCAGAGGGTACCTCAAAGACATCCAGTTTCGGCATTGCCATAAGGCATAATACCTGGATGAGGCTGTGTGAATTTGCTGAGCCCTTAAAGGTGTCTTTCATAAATGCTCCCTTTGATGGATCGACCTTGTTTGGATCCACGGTTCGAGATGCACTCTTCTGCAGCGAGAAAGATGGGAAGACACTGTCTGCCATTGGAATCTGTTTTTCTACTCCACAAAGGACTATTTCCAGGAACCAGTGTGGCAGTAAAAAGATGTGGTTCAAGAAATCTCAAGCTTCCTGTCGGGACTGTCCCAGAGTTTTTTTCCCCAGAGGCAGAGGGGGAAATAAGCAGAATGCTAAAAGCTGCCCCGCCTATGTGGCAGAGGGTGGGGGCCCACAAAACCAAATGTCTTGGGAGCCCTTCACGGGCAAACCCTTCCAATGCTCTTGAGCAATTGCCCGACTGCCATCCTCTGGAGGCAGTCGGGGGAGGGGGTGGCACATCTTGCAGTCTGGGGGTGGCACTTCTTGCAGCCGGGAAAGCCATCACAAATTACCAATGGGTGCTAAGGATCGTATCCAGAGGATACTTCTTTCCCTTTTTTTAGAAAAAAAAAAACTAATAGAATTACCTTTCTGATGTTCCACCCAGTCTAAGAAAGGACATAACCTGTAGAAATCAGAAAATTGCAGAAAAAAGTGTCATCCCGGAGGTCTGTCCTAGTCGAGCCAGGTCTGTCCTAGACAAGCCAGATAAGTTTGTCTCTTTCAGGTTCTTTTTTAGCATCCAAAACGACAAGGGACCTGAGACCAATTCTGGTCCTGACTTCTGAACAAAGAACACAAAATTCAGGATGGTCACTGTTCAGTCCATCCTACCCCTGTTGAGGTTGCATGACTGAAGGTGCTCTATAAACCTGAAGGATGTGTTCCATCACATTAAAATGGACAGGCGCTCCAGACGGTACCTTCATTTCAGGTTGGGATCCAGTCATTACCAGTTCAGATCACTCCCATTTGGTCTCCCTACAGCCCCCAGGGTGTTTAACAAATGCTTGGCAGTGGTGGCAGCCCATCTCGGGCTGTAAGGGCACCAGATTTTCCCTTGTCTGAACTGGCTTCTAACCGCTCCAACCACGCATCTGTTACAAGCAAAGGATTATCTCCTCAACTTGGCTCCAGCTCTTGGAATAACAATCAACCTGCACAAATCCCAGTTAGAACCAGTTCAAGTGATATAGTAGCATGGCTGGATACAAGAATTTCCCATGCTTATCTGACAGACAGTGTGTCAAATTTAAAATTTCACATCCAACAAGTCATGGCCATTCCGAAACCTCCAGCCTGTTTAGTTCTCAGAGCACTGGGTTCCATGATGGCCACTAACTCTGTTGCCTACAGCATGTTTTATATGAGGATTATTCCGTTGACTTTAGCTGTCCAATGGTTACGACACGATTCCCCTAAGCTTTCATGTCAAAACTGTCTCAGATTTGCAAAGAATCCCTTCTGTGGTGGCTTTACTGAACAGACATTACTTGTGGTTGTCCTTTTGTTCTTCCTCCCCCAGTCACCACATTGACCACAGGCGTCTCCCAGATGGGGTAGGGACCACTGTGTGGGTCGAACAGTGCAAGGCAGGTTGACACCCTCTTACTACACAGTTTTCTTCCTCTAAATTATTGCTATTCAGACCAGACAATGTCAGTGGTCTGGTACATCAACAAATGGGGAGGGACCAAATCTTATCCCCATGTCGAGGAAGCTGCGAGTGTGGCAGTATCAACCACTTTCTCGTGGCAACACACATTCTGGGAGAATCCAACATCTTATTCGGCTGAGCCTGTCCGCTTTTACTTGTTTCTTATGAGTGGTCCCTGAATCAATCCACAGCAAACTCTCAGAAATGGGTCGACCTTGCTACAATCTTTTTTTGCGTCGCCTTGCTTCTCAACAGATGCAGCAGGTACTTTGCCTTGATCTGCCCTCTGGGACAGCCACCCAAGGATGCTCTAGTCCATGCTTGGCCTCTCGGTCTACTGTATACTTTTCCTCTGCTGCCCTTAATTCCCAAATTCTTACAGAAGGCTCTCTGGTTGAAGAGAGAGGTCATTCTCATTGCACCCTTCTGACCTCGACAAACTTTGTTCCCCTCTGGTCTCCTCTGATTTACCTGCCGATAACACCGGACCCAACTCCGGATCTTTCTCACCCATCAGGTCACCCTCACCCAGACATTTGGGGACTGAAACTAACTGCATGGTTTCTGTTCCAATGATGGCTAGACACCCCAGACTGTCCTCCACTTTGCAGAAAATATTGATTTCTGCCTATAAATCCTCAACCAGAAAAAGTTATGAGTAAATGAAAAAGATTCTCTGTATGGATGCAACAGAAACTGATCCTCTTAAGAGCCCCTGTCTTGATAGTTAATGGAGCTAGTTATTCCACCATTGAAGTACACCTAGCAACTATCTCCAATTTCCATTTTGGACAAGATTCTTCCTCTCTGCCTTTTTCCAAACGCTAACCTTTCTTAGAGGGCACCTTTCTGCTTCATCTCCCTGTAAAAGATCCTGCACCACTTTGGGACTTGCCCATAATTTTACAAGCTTTATTGCCCCCCCCCCCTTTTTCAAACAAGCAGCTACGGTAGATTTAAAATTTCTTTCCTGGAAGACGTTGTTCCTGATGCACATTTACTTTAGCAAAGAGAGTCTGAACTTCTGCAAATTTCCTTCCTTTCTATTTCACAAAGATAGAACAACCTGTTCTATCAATCCATACTTTTTTGCTAGGGAATATGATCTAACTCAGTATATTAATCTTCCTGTTTTCTTTCCTAATTTTTAGAATAAAGGAGAGTGCACTCTTTGTTTCTTGTACATAGACAATTACGTTTTTATTTAGATGGAACAAAGTCTTTCAGGAAGTCTGATCCATTGTTCGTATCCTTTTCAAATGCTAAAAAAGGTAAACCCTTTGAGATTACCTTAGCTAGATGGTTGAAAGACTGTATATTCTTTTATTCCTCCAAGAACATTCCAGTGCCAGGTCAGATTAAGGCTCATTCCATAAAGTTTATGGCAACTTCCCAAGCCTTTTGGTCGAGGGTATCTGAGAACATTTGTGCATCAGCTACTTGGTCAACCTCATACTTTTATTGCGCATTATAAGTTGAGCATCATCTCGGGTAACAGAAGAGCCTTTGCCTCTGCTGTACTCCAGAATATCCGTCCATGAGGGCCACCCTAGATTATTGTAGCTGGGGACTCTGTCCCACAGGTGAATGAATGAAGATGACCACTTAGTTATGTTCTTGCCATAATGTTCTGTCTGTGTCTTTCCCTCCCTCCTTCCCCCAATCCAAGACTTCAAGAGATCTGATGGATATGCTCATAGGAACGAGTTCCTTACTGAGCTCCAGATGTTCTAGTCTTTATCCTGTACTGGCTATGTTGACCTATTTTATAACCACTGATAGCTGTGATTGTAAACTCTATCTGAGGTAATCTGGAGGAGTGGGGAATTAATGGGGTAGGAAGGAGGAGCTCAAGCTTTGAATCTTTAGCTAGTGAAGAGGCGGGTCAGTTCCAAGGGTCGGAACTGAGACCCACAGGTTAATGAAGATGGACAACAATGATGGAATGTTATGGTAAGAACATAGCTTCTTTTCTCTAGTGCATGTATGACCTTTAATACTTATTACTATTAGGGCTGCAGCTACTGCTGTTTTAAAGAGGTTTGCATGGCTCAGTTCTCAGAACCATCCAGATGTGGATAAAATGCATTTTTTAAATTCTCCCTTGGATAGAGATTAGTGTTTTGGCCTCCCTGCTGCAGAGCTGATTAAAAATTTGTGATGAAAGGGGCAAGCTAATCAAGGGAATCTTAACATTTTTCAGCTCTCCTTTTCTAAATCGACTAAGGTATTTTTCTTTCTCTTCCATTTTTGACAGAATAAACAGTCTCAGTAGGAGTCAGGAAAGCAGACATTTAAGGAATGGCAAGGGAATTCCAAAAGTCTCTCCCCAAACCAAAGTAAGTCCAGTATCCTTGCCCCCTTTTTCTTCCAAAAATTCTTAATCTCCATTTTTCTGTCTAGCAACAGATTGCTTCAGACAAATGGGTTCTGAATTCCTTTCATCAAGGTAAATGATGGCAGTAGGTTGAAATCCTCCATTTCCAGGGGGCAATTCCTCATCCTCCAGATCACTTTGTTTCCACCTGTTCTCCATCACATGCTGTCCAAGGACTGATTGAACCAGTTACCCTTTCTCAAATGTGAAAGGGTTTTTATTCAAAGATGTTTCTAATGCCAAGGAAAGAAAATGCTTGGAGACTAGTCGCTTGACTTGCATCTTTTTTCCTGGTAATACTAATGTTGTAGGATACTTGTCACCACATCCCTATTCATCCAGCCTTTGGATGTTTAAGTTTTTATATGTCTGGGTCACATTATCCATTCTCTACCTTAACTTTTAGACTATCCAGTTCATCAAGAGTGCTCATAGTATCTAGCTGCAGTTATAGCTCATTGCAGGCTACAGGCCATCCACATGCTCTGTATTTAGATGATTTGCTTATCTTTCCAGAGCCATTTTTCAAAGTGTCAGGAATTTCTGTCTTGGGTGAGAGATGCACAAGCTGGGATTAAACAAGAAATATCGGTCATAACTCCCTTACACAGGATTGTGTTCCTGGGATGTCAACTAAACACCTCCGTTCAAAGAGCTTTTCATGTCCTTATTTAGATCGGTTTCTAAGGTTTTCCACTCAAGACTTCGGCCACTCTGAGGGAGTACCTTAGGATTTTGAGTCTCCTGTCATCTGATTATGATACATGCCAAGACTCCACATGAGAAAGATACAGTGGTATCTGAAGTCTCTGTTCCTGGCATCAGTGCCCTTTTATTTTTTCAAATCTCAGTGCTGGGGTTGGCAGAAGAGAAATCTTTGGAGGCAACAGATATCCTTAAATCCAGGTCTTCTGTTTTCCATCCCTGTTCCAAAGCAGTTAGTCACCACAGACACTTCAGAATTTGCATGGGGAGAAGGTTTTATAAGGAATAAAAGTGCAGAGCTGTGGGGAACCAAGGACAGAAGGAAGCACACAAATATCAAGGGAAGCTTGCCCTGATTAAGGCCTTCAACTCTCTGAACCATCGTTGGCCCCCGGGAATTCTTCACTGTGATTTGATAATACCACAGTCATGTGGTACATCAACAAGCAAGGAACCAGGTTGTAACGCACTCTGGAGAGTAGCCATATTGGCTTTGGATATAGCTTCACAGCACAGTCGCTCTGCAGGTGTCCTACGTCCCATCAGAGCAAAAGTTTGTGGCATACAAGCTGAGCAGGACCAGGGCAGACCCTCACAAATAGAAACTAGATCAGGGGATTTTCCAGCATTTGACCCATCTGTGAAGAGTTCTTTAAGCAGACCTCAGGACTCCATACAAGAAGGCCTGAAGGGCAGATTCTTTTTCTTTGGGAACAAATATTTTAGTATTCTTTTCCATCCTTTCCAGTAACATCCAGGTATTTCTGAAGGAATTCCCCAAGAATACTATTGACTCCCTTTTGTCCTGGACAACTGTGGTTCTCCCTTATTTCAGAAATGGCCTGAGTCAATTACCACAAGCTTCCTCACAGACTGGATCCACTTACACAAGAACAGAGGTGTTTAATACACCCCAACATCAATCATTTTCATTTGACTACCTGGATAGGATCTTAAACTCCTTTTAGGCACCTGTTTACTGAGGACATGCAGCAGGTACAAATGAGGCAAGAAAGCCTACTACTAGAAAATCCTGTATTGGCAAATGAAAAAAGTTTTCTATTTGGTGCCAAAATTATAACTAGCACCCATTCGGGGCAAGTTGTTCTCTGGTTTTGCAATTGTTTGTGCGAGTTGCTATTCTCTGGCCTTTCTTATTTCTGTCAGGTTCATTTATCAACCATTTCAGCAAGTCTGTCCATAGATCCTCCTCTTCCAAAGCAGTCTCGTGTCAAAATGTAGGTAAGCCAGTGGCTTCTCCTTGATCACTTTAGTGTTTAGAGAAGCCAGCACTTGCTCCATTTGAGCCAGTTAATTTAGCTCCTTTGATGTTATTCACATGGAAAACACTTGCTTATTGCTCTGACTTTAGCAGGAAGTGTGTTGCATGCTCTTTTTTATTTATTTATTTTTTTTTGAGTCAACCCTACCTCAGGTTTCATATGGACAGGGTATCTTTAGGCATAAAAGAAGGTATTGTTCTCAAAGTGGTATCCAAGTTTAAGGCAAATAATCAGGCTCCTTGTTTTACTGCATCAAAAAATGAGAGCGGATACTCCATACCTTGGATGTCCACAGACAACTTTGGTACTGTCTTGATAAAACTACATCTCTCAGATCTTCAGATCAGGTGTTCGTTTATAGTGAAGGTAGGAAGAAAGGACAACCTGTGTCAAAACAGAGTATTTACAAATGGTTGTCTAAGGCTATTACCTTTTTGTTATACTCTCCACAACAAATCTGTTTAGGCATGGTTAAGGCCTTCTCTACCAGGGCCTTGGCTTAATCCTGTGCCTTTTTGGAAAGGGTTTGATTGTAGCAATATTCTAGAAGCTTTTACTTGGTCCTCTGTACATACTTTTACAAAGCTTGATTCCTTTTCTAGGTCGAGATCATACTTTGCTAGCACCATTCTCCAGGGGTTCCTAGACTCTTCTTCCACCTCCCAAATGTAGTTAGCTAAGGCACTCTACCCATATAACCAAGGTTACTACAGCAGTGATCAATACAATGAACATAGTACAGTTGTGTAAGTTGAACTTAACCATAACAGATGTTCAAGTGATCACTTCTGAAGTAGCTGCTCTCTTCCTGCACCACCCCTCTTGCTTTTTGGTGCATTTTTGTGCCAGGGTGTGGACATTTAATGTTTTGTTCCTAGCATAGTCCTTTCAGGGCTTGGTCTCCCTCTTTTTGCTGGCAGGAAAATTCTGAAGGGCTTTGTACCTAAACATCAACTCTGCTTGAGTTGCTTGACAAGTTTGGGCACAAAGGTGTCCTGAAGCTTTGGAAGCTGGCCAGCCATTATATCCTTGGCAGGATATAACCCATGTATGAAGAAATTACTGTCATTTGTGCTGGCATGTCTGGATGAAATTTTTGTACATTAATTTTAGATTAACCTGTGTATTATATGCTAGCGTGACTAGTTATGATATTGTAAATAAGTTCTTAAATGTTAATTTATAATCTGTTTGAACAGTTCCTTTACACTTATAACTGTGCATATTTGTGAAAAAGATTCTAACTCTCAGAATCAGCTGATCTGCAGATGTCGGAATGTTAACAGTTGCTATGTGATACTGTCCGAGGCTGTCGGAATGTTAACAGTTGCTATGTGATACTGTCCGAGACTGAACTTTAGTAAGCGGCTGTCTGTCGATTTTTTTCAAAATGTGAAATGAAAATTTAGAACTGGAACAGTTGTGACAGGCTAGTCTAAAAAAGAGCCTGCTGAAGACAGTTGAATTTGGCTCAGTTGTGAGTTAACAGACAGTTGCCAGTTAGTTGTACTGTGCAGTGGATATCCAAAAGGACTCGCCAAGAACTGTAAAGCCAGCCTTTGCTCCTCTTGTAATTTTAGTTTAGGTCAGAGACTGTGTCCATTAGTCAGATAGGAAAATTATAACTAATCAGTTTTTCTAAATGTTGGATTTTTATCTTCGTGTACTGATTTCATTTTCCCGTTCTGTTTGGAAATTACTGTTTTATATTTTAATCACTTATTAAATGTTTTTATTAACTTGCATTGTGGCTGGTCAGTCCGTGCTTTCTTTAGTGTTTTTGAGAGTAAGCAGTTCTATGGCAGGACCAACTATCCTCCCTTCTACCTGTATCTGTTGGGAGTCCCTCAAGGCTCCATTCTTGGTCCTTTACTTTTCTCCATATTTACAAATCAGATAGCTGCTTCTTTCCTTCTGCCTCTATAGTGCAATATGCTGACGACACTACTATCATTTGTGCTGCTCCTACCCTAAGCAAGCTACAAACAATAACACAACTTCACTCTAACTGAAGCATGTTTTTTTCCATCATAAAACTTTTACTCAATCCCAAAAAAAAAAAAACAAATCTAGTTCTCCATCCCCTGCACTCTGACTTCATCATTAACTCCAATCAATCGCCTCCAGTAGTAATGGATAACAAACTCAAATTTGATATACACAAAGCCCAAACAATCAAAATTCACAAAAAGTTAGGTTTCTTGTATAGGAATAAGCAATTCATGACCAATTATACCAAAGCCATTATTGCAAGAACCCACGTATTATCCACCCTACTGTATGCCTCCCCAATCCAGACTAATCTTCACCACAAAGAACAAAGAAAAATGTCATCTTGCTACAACAAGATTGCCAAAATTTGCCACTGGTGCCTCTAACAGAGCCCACCACTGTCTTTCCCTCAAACAGCTCAACTGGCTTGAGCTGCCTCAATTACTACTTGCCACTCAACTCTCCACAGCCCACAAAACTATATTGCCTACCAAATAAAACCCCCGTTTTACAAGACCTAATACAACCCCTATACCACCACCTGAGCTTTAAGATCAGCAGACAAAAAAATGCATAAATGTCCTCAAACATAACAATGAAGCTGGCAAATCTATTGCCTGTTCTATAGCAAAAGTTCCCTTGCTTACCAGTGGGAGTGGGAAGCATTGAGCTGCCTGTTGGTCCAGTTTTGTGAGGTTCAGCCAGCAACTTGTAGTTTATTGGTCGTTTTGGGCCAGTTCCTAGCTTCTTTCAGCCCCCTGATATAAAAAACGCTAAACGCGCGTTTGCTGATTTCTTGGAGCTGCTACTGTTGCACACTAGGGCAGCGCCGGTTAAGCAGATTTAAACTATTAGGGCTACCTAAATTACACTCTTCAAATTTTCCCTTAAAACTACCTTCCTCGAACTATACTACTGATCTAATCAGCGTATCCTATAACTAAAAAGATCATCTCTACTTGACTCCAAGTAGACTATTCTCTATCTGTTAAACCTAGCACTTGCTCCTACAGTACTTATTACCTTGATACGGCGCTCTTGTCATAGATAGCACCCCAAAAAGGCAACCCCCCATTTCTCGGTCACCCACGTCCCCCGGAATCTTCTTTAAAGTTTTTTTGTCTATTCCTTCTAGCATGTCGAGGGATCAGTTGCTAGTGTCCTCTCCTGCTCAGCAGGTGAACCTGGGAATATTGAGGCAATGTTACAATTGCCTCATGTACACAGACAACCCTCTCCTCCTCCCACAAAACACAAATACATGCGAGAGATGCAACTATACGGCCAAACTGGAGGCTGAGCTCTCTCAACATAGGACTGGCAAGACCAGTCAGGAGGAGAAGGTTACCACACACACTATAGACCCAGTCTTGCATAGTACCATCACAACCTCAAATCATACACATAAACACACAAAGACATACTCGGAGGCTCTGATCAAAAATCTACCAAAACAGCAGAGGCCACCAAAGCAGACACCCAAACAACCACCACCTCAGAACACATCACCTGCAACACATAGACCTCACAGTCAGAGTGTCAAACAGTCACAGCCCTTAAGGCCAAACAAAATGCCAGACACACTAGTCATTGGTGACTCCATAGTCAGACACACTGACGTCCCGCTCACCAGACTGAGTAAGGAGAAGGTCACAGTAAGCTGCCTGTCGGGCGCTAGAATCCGCCACATAACGCAAGCACTCAGGTCTCTCAACAGCGGGTACAAATACGACTCAGTCATTGTCCACGCTGGTGTAAACGACCTGAGACGTACCTCCTTGGACTACATGAAAAGAGACATTGAGGAGCTCTCTGATTATGTAGCCCAGGCAGGTATGACCCTGACCTTGAGCAGTATCCTACCTTCACCAAGAATGATGCCACAATACAGAGAAGACGATCAGCTTTAACAATTGGCTTAAACACTGGTGTCATTCAAAGGGGATCCAGTGTCTGTCTGCCTGGGATGACATGCTGGACAAGCCACGCTGCTTCGCAAGGGATGGCTTGCACCTGTCACCCCTGGGATTCCGGATATTGGCAAAGGCTCTTGCCACCCCCATAGTGCCTTTTTTAGGCAAGGCTCAAATTCTAAACCTACCACCCTAGAACACAAAAAGGAAAAAAACTAAGGGTAATGCTGCTCAATGCCAGAAGTCTGAATCTCAAAATGCACGCACTCGAGGCCCTTCTCAGTATGGAGAACATCGATGTCTGTGCTGTGACAGAAACCTGGTTCAAGGCTCCTGAGAGCACCCCAGCACTATCAAGTTTTACCTCATATCATGCGTTCCGGCCCCAAAATCCGGACAATACCAAGAAAGGAGGGGGGGTATCCATATTCATCAAGGACACCCACACCTCAAGACTGGTGGCAACACACGATGCATCGGAGACCATCCAGGTGCAATTAACCATAGGCAAGACTGCTCTGCAAATTGTAGCATGTTACAGGCCACCCTCACAAACTCGGGAACCTCACATGGCCTTCCTGAAAACACTAGAGGGGATAAATGTATCACCAAACACCATCATACTAGGTGACTTCAATTACCCTAATATAGACTGGGAACACTACTCAAGCCCAAACACCCTAGCCCAAAAGTTCCTGGAATTCATAAACTCAAATGCTATGGAACAACTAGTTACCATCCCCACAAGAGGAGATAAAATACTTGACCTCATCATCACGAACATGGGAGCACAATGTTCAACACCGGAAGTATACCCCTCACTGGTGAGATCAGATCACAAACTAATCTCGCTGGAGGTCCTCATCCCACTCCCACCTGAAATAAAAAAGACCACAGTAAAGAACTTCTCGAAAGCCGACTTCACACTTCTAAAGACTAGTGTGGTCTCCTTTACGGCCCCGAGCCGGGGGAAAACAGTACACAAGCCGCTGAATCACTTACAAATGCCTTCTACCAGCACCTGCAGGACTGCATGGATAAGGCAATCCCAAGCAAAACAAAGACTCTTTGTACCAAAGACAAGCGTCCAATCTGGTGGACCCCAGCCATAAACAAACTCTACAACAAAAGGAGGAAGCTACTACAAGATAGAGCAAAATCCTTAAAAGGTAAGACACCCTTGATCACTATAAGTAAAAAACTAAGAGCTCTCATAAAATCATCCAAAGCAAATTTTGAGAGAAAATAGCTAAAGACTCAAAAGACAATAATAAGGCCTTTAGCTATGTTAGAAACCTGGGAGGAAACTCCCAGATATGCTCAGAACTAGTTCAAAATGATGTGAAGATTACTGATACATTGCCAACATACTGGCTGACAGGTTCAGTGCAAACTTCTCCCCCCCCCCCCCCAAAAGGAGAGATATCTATACCAAACGATTGCAGCCCCCCAAACATCTCCAACGTCCAAGTGAGAACTGCTCTCTCCAAAGCAAAAAACACAGCATCCATGGGACCTGATGGTGTCCCCGGCTGTGTGCTCCACGAACTCAATGAGGAATTAAACCCACAGCTAGGACAGCTGTTTAATCAAAGTCTTACCTCTGGATACGTACCCAGGGAGTGGCGCACTGCAACTGTGGTCCCACTTCACAAAGGCGGTGCCTCCACCGACCCTGGAAATTACCGGCCCATTAGCTTGACAAGCCTTATCTGCAAAGCCATGGAGAGGATCATAATGGACCTCATAAATAAAGACATAGGGAATTTGCAGACTTTGGATCCAACCCAGTTTGGCTTTCTCAAAGGCAGATCATGCCTTTTAAACTTGGTTGACTTTTTTGAAACCGTCACCAAAGCAATTGATGAGGGAAAGGCAGTCCATACAGCCTACCTCGATCTGGCGAAGGCCTTCGATACAATACCCCACTCGGGTATCATTGAAAAACTCATCAGCTTAAATATTAACCCATACATCACAAGATGGGTTGCAAACTGGCTGAGTGACAGAACCCACAGGGTCAGAGTTGCTGGCGCCATGTCAGACTCAAAGCCTGTCACAAGTGGTGTCCCACAGGGCTCAGTCCTGGGCCCACTCTCTTGTTTGGCATCTACTTCTCCGAAGTACAAGCAAACACAGGAGGGTTATGGCTGACAAAGTTTGCAGATGACTGCAAACTGGGCGCCATAGTAGAAAACACATCTGACACAGATATCCTTCAGAAGGGTCTCACAGAAACGGATAACTGGTGCCAGAGCCATGGCCTAAAGTTAAATGCCAAAAAATGGATAGTCATACCCTTTGGGAAAAACAAGTTTACCCCTAGCTACCAAATAGGTGGCAATCCACTGAGCACTGAAGAAGTTATCAGGGACCTGGGGACCCAGGTTGATAGGACACCCATGTAGCTAAAGTAGTTAGGAAGACCTTCTACCCACCTTATCATGAAGGGATTCTCATCTAGATCAAGGGAGGTCATTGTCTCCCTCTACTCATCACTCATCAGACCAATGATTGAGTACAATGCCCCATTCGGAATGTATCTGACCCGACACTTGCAGCAGCTGGAGAGGCCACAAAAGTTCCTCACCAAAAGGATAAAGGGTCTCAAAAATCTGTCCTATGCTGCCCGACTGAAAGAACTCCAGCTCTATTCAGTCGCTTACCGCTTGCTCAGAGGTGACCTTTGCCTAACATACAAGGCCATGTCAAACCCAGATTTGATGAATATGCTTCACCTCAAAAATCTAGATCCATCAGAGCCACAAGGGCGGGAGACTTAAACCTCGACACGGCTATTAATAGGACGTGCTGGAGGGATAGATTCATCACCCAAAGACTCCCTATGCTGTGGAACAAAATCCCGGTATATGTGAGGCAGAGCACCTCGCTGGCCTTGTTCAAGAGAAATCTTGACCAATGGATGGGAGATCGCAGATATACCCCAGGGATTACCTCAGTGTCACTGCTCGACAGAGGCACAGCAAAATAATGGGTATAGTTCCCCATACTAAAGGGGTGGCGTAAGCCACAAAACGATGGGCTAGGCTTGTAAATGCCCTCGGGCAGATAGCCTAGTATGAACCTATGAACCTAAAAGTCTGGAACTTGCTTCCAAAACTTAACTTCTACAAGTTCTGCTCCACAAGTTTAAAAAACTACTCAAATCCCATTACTTTAACAACTGGCTATGCTCATGTGATTCTCCAGGCTAATCCACTACATTAGTAGTTATGCAATGACTTTACCAGGGATCACCTAATAGTGCCTAACCTCTGGCTCTTTAATTCTTAACTAACTATGTTCTATTCTGTTGGTATCTACTTGTACGTCACTGAAGACAGTATATTCCTACATAAAATTGGTATACCTCAAGATTACAATAATTGTATCTATACATATATCTGAAGAAATGTAAAATATGTTCTTGTATAATATTGTATGCATTTAGAAGAAAGTGTTGTAATTCATAAATGTTAATTGTTTAAGTGGAGCTTTTCTCCCAGGGCCTCTGCTGAAAATGGACCTGTGTCCAGTTGGACTTTCCCGGTCATCCAATGTAAAATAAAAATAAATACCTGCTTTGAGAATTCCCAGGCCACTCTGAAAGCCTGGTTGCTTTAGGTTATTTGGTGTCATTTGGTTTAATACCCAATTTTGATAAATGGACACACTTTTTTTTTTTTTAAAAAAGGGTGTATTGGCGCTCTGGTTGGTGGCAGCATGTTACTGTATTTGGGGGAAGGGACACAAATGGAAATCTGTGTCAGGCTTTCCCAGAAGTGTTTGGATGTGTGTGATTTTAAGTAAGAGTGTATCAGAGGTCTTAAACTGAGACACGTTTCTCTGAAGTGTGTAATAAGGAGTTATATTTGTGGTGCACAGTAGTAAACGGTCCAGTCCCAGGTTATAATGTGTGTTCCTGTTGTGCTCTTGGGGGAAATTGTGAAGTTTTACTCCTGTTAAGTGATGGGACAGTCTCAACATTGGAGTCAGTAGTGAGGATTGAATCTCCTTAGTAACTGACCCAGGACTGTAGGGGATGTCATATTGTCTGTCCGGTGGGATATTATCTGGATGTCATATTTGATGGCAGCAGTGTGGGATATGTAATTGGACTTCAGTAGTCTTTGGATAGTTGTCATTAAGGTGTGCACTGTTGACAGCCACAGAGTAAACCTACAGAATCTCCGTTCACCAGTTATTTATTTTTAGTTAAGTTAGTCAGGGACAGCAAGCAAAGATGTCAGCAGAAGACTTTGTAAGCTGACAAAGAACCAGTTGTCCAAGGAGTGTGAAGCTAGAGAACTGGTGCATGCCAACCTGACTAAGGAAACTAATAATTCAGCCTCAGTTGCAGCTTCAACTCAGACCTGCCATTTGGAGGATATCCAGTTTGGTACTGGGGATGTGCAGTCTGCAGTTAACCTTTTTCACAGATGACCTGAGAATCCATCTGGAGAGAAACTGCACCTGTAAGCCAAACTGGAGACTGAGGAGAAGCAGCATCAATATGAACTAGAGGCTGAGGAGAGAATGCAGCATCTTGAATTGGAATCAGCAGAGAGACTGAGGCATTTAGAAGCCGAGGAAAATGAGAGTGCAGGCATGAAGTGGAGTTTCTTTCGACAGTCATGGAGGTAATGGTGAAGGGAATAAATGAACTCCAGAAGCTGTACAGGTCAGTAAACTTTTTCCTCAGTACAGGGATGGGGATGACTTTGATAGTTTTATTCATATATTATATTTGAGAGGGTATGTAGACAGTATGATGACCGTGAGCTCTGGATTCAGCTCCTGATGCCCTTACTCCATGGTAAAGCTGTTCAGGCTATGTCAAAACTTTGTTTTAAATTGTTTGAATTGTATTAAAGTTAAGAACTGTCGTCTTGATTGTTTTAAGCTAACACTTGAAGCTTAGAAAAAAGTTTCTTAAACCTAGATACAAGGCAGATGAAAGTAT
Organism: Protopterus annectens; assembly: GCF_019279795.1. Classification (NCBI taxonomy): domain Eukaryota; kingdom Metazoa; phylum Chordata; order Ceratodontiformes; family Protopteridae; genus Protopterus; species Protopterus annectens. The sequence goes on along the minus strand of NC_056739.1, from coordinate 85,679,251 downwards.
ACTTGATTTATATTGCTGACTTAAGTACTTACACCCACTCAACCATTTGCAAAGTCAGGTCACCACTTTTGAGGGACTGGCAGACCTTTTGGCGAGGGAGAAAAATCTCAGTACTCTGTCTGATGACATGAGAATCTGTTTAGCAGACAGATTGTAACTCGGCATTTGCAGGCCAGTTTTAAAAGGGTAAAATTAACCATTAAACCCAGTAAGTGTCAGATGGGTATGACAAAGGTCAATTACTTAGGACACAGAGTGGAGAATGGTAAGATTAGGCCAGAACCTGTCAAAGTGGAAGCTATTCAATCGTGGTCAGTTCCTATTACTAAAAAGCATTTCTAGGGGCAAAGGGGTACTATAAAAAAATTTGTGCCCAATTGTTGTAAAATGGCTGAACCCATTAATGACCTAACTTGTTAGCTAACCCAAATTATGGCAAAGAATAAGTACATGCTTCATATCATGGGGGTGGGAGCTGTAGTCTGCCATGTTTCCTCAGAAGAAGAACATTGCAGTGGGGTTAATAATGACAATGCAGATGGATTGCCCAGGACAGGAGAGGGTTGATATTCCCAGACAAGACCCATTTTTCTCAAGCATAATTTGTGTCACTTGAAAGCCATGCTTGAGTCATGGGGGGGGGGGGGGCTGTCTTCTGTGCTAGCATGTCTGGCTGAAGTTTTTGTACATAATTTTAAGATTAACCTGTGTATTATATGCCAGTATGACTAACTCTGATATTGTAAATAAGTTCTTGCATGTTTATTTATAATCTGTCTGTACAGCATGTTTTAAAGACTTAACAGTGTTCTTTTACATTTCTAACTGCGCATACTTGAGGAAGATCCTATAAACAGGTTGTCTCAGCTGATCTGCACGTAGTGTCATTGGAATGTTGACAGTTGCTATGTGTTACTGTCAGAGGCTGAAAGACAGGAAGGAACTTTAGCAAACCGCTGTTCGATTTTTCAGAATATGAAATGAAAATTAGAACTGGAACAGTTGTGACAGGCTAGTTTATAAGAGCCTGCTGAAGACAGTTGAAGCCAGTTCAGTTGTCGTTTGCCAGTTATAGTTGTAATTTACAGTGGATACCCAAAAGGACTCGCCAAGAACTGTAAGCCTGCCTTTGCTCTGTTGCAATAAGTTAGTTTAGATCAGGGACATATAATTTTCCTACCTCAGTTATTTTTTTGTAAGTTACTGTTTTTTTATATTTTTAATCATTTTGCTGATGTATTAAATATTTTTATTAACTTGCATTATGGCTGGTCAATCAGTGTTTTCTTTAGTGATTTTGAGAGTGCTTATACCTGCTTTGATAATTCCTGGTCTATTCCAAAAGCCTGGCTGCTTGTTTTAATACCCAGTTTTCATAATTGGCCATGCCTTTAAAAGGGCATGCAGACGCTCTGGTTGGTGGCAGAGTGTTAGAAGGGACGGGTCTATATTAGTTTGCCAAAAGATATTTTCAGTGAACACCTCTTCATGGACACCTAATTAACAAAAATCACTTCTGCGATAGAATTTTCCCAGGACAATGAAGTAGTTGGTCAACTAGACAACTTTGCCCTTTTCCTCCACTGTAGTGTGATCTCAGAGTTGGTATATATAGCTAGGTGGATTTGCATGGGTTCCATTGTGCTGTGGGCAATTGTTTCATTGCCCTGGTAAAATCCTGCGCATCGTGGAAGTGATTTTCACTAATTTGGTGTTGGAGGTTTTTGCAGAAAATATATTTCGGCAAACTAATATAGTACTGAAGGGACACAGCTGGAAATCTGTGTCAGGCTTTCCCAGAAGTGTCAGGATGTGTATTTAGTGTATCCGAGATCTTAAACTGGGACACGTTGCCCTGACGTGTGTAGTAAGGAGTTATAGTTGGGGTGGACAGAAGTATGCATTTCAGTCCCAGGTTATAGAGCATGTTCCCATTGTGCTCTTGGGGGAAATTATGAAATTGTACTCCTGTTTGTGACCATCTCACATTGGAGTCAGTCGTGAGGATTGAAGCGCCTTAGTTACTGACCTAGGATAGTAAGGGGGGTCACATTATTGTTGACAGTCCAGTGGGGTATTACACCATGTAACTAAGGCTACTGCAGCAGTACTCCTAACATCTGCTGCTAAGTTAGTTCAGTTTGCACAACTGTTCTCTCTCCAGCCACCACCACCACTGCTCCTCTTTACTGGTCAGTCTTCTGATCCCTTTTACTGTTACTAATGATCAAGATCAAGATCTTAAGAAAATCTAGGCTGATCTAGTCTATCCTCTTCAGACCACTAGGACTTGGCAGCAGCCTCAAGTCAAGTTAGTGCATAACTCGTACTTCAGCTCCTCCCCATTGCACTTATATTCTGTTTATCTATTGTGCTGATTGTTATGCTGCACTAGCTTTTGCACTAGCAAATTTTTAAGTGCTGGTTTTTCATCTCCATTTTGTTCCGTTTGCTTTTCCAGTCTTCTGACACTCAATTCAGGTCAGAACCTCGATTTGGCCAACCCCCCCCCCCCCAGGATGTCGTTATTTTACTGTGCCTTTTCACATGCTCCTGTTTTGTTCTACATTTTGCAGTATTGTGCTTTCTCAAGTTACTTCTGACCTTGGTTAGGGTAGTTTGTGTGAGGGAGTAATTTAGAGTATGAAGAAGTCTTCTGGTATCAAGAAATATGAGTTAACTTTATCATAAAATAACACCAGATAATATGCATGTTCTCTGAGAGTTATGCTTAGGATAGCAACTCCTGCAGGTTACATATTAAATCCGTAAGATCTAACTATGTTTAAGAGAAGGGAAAAATAAATTGCTTCTGAAGGCTTTATTACCTGGGGAAGTGTTAATGCACGAGTCTTCTCCCTCTCAGCCTTCCAAGGAATCCCAGTCAAGAGTTTCAGAAGCCTGAGTAAAAGAAGAGGGGCTTTTAATTAATCTTGCTTCTCCTGGAACAATTCTTCTGCTGTACCCTTTAAAAAGTATAGACATGACATGAGCTCTGTGAATATTCATCCAATATTTCTGGATCTGATGTAGTTAACTTCATTTGATCAGCAACCCGTGAGTTACGGATCCGAGCCAGCAGTATACCAAGCAAAAAGATCTGAGCTCCAAGCTCCTCCCCCTACCCATACTGCACTGCAACCTCCTTCCAATCCCCAGATCTCGTTTGCCACAGCTTCTCCAACATGGGATTCTTGAGCTCCAGGCAAGTGTTAGGGTTTTTTCTCTAAAACGTGGTTTGTGTGTGCCCTTTTTGATAATTTTGAGGTAAATTATTAGTTGGCCAAGATACTTACTGGGGTTTTCCTTGTTTGAAAGTTAAACTTTCTTTTGTGTAGGCCTCCCTTCCCACCTATCGTGTGTGTGTGTTCTTCTGAATGTCAAGTCAGAAAGTGACTTAGTGCACAGAGTTTGGCCACAAGCTGTCTCCAACCAATGGTCACACACTGTGTGTAGTTTGTTTGGGGGTGGCCCATTTTGTCTTCCGGCCACAAGACTTGTGCGGCCTTCAACCCGCAAGCCCTGCAGGACCGCAGGAATAAGTTGATTCTGGCAGGTCTTCTACCCTCGGAATCAACTTCTGCTTCTTCTTGCTCTTCAGCTTCCTTACCAGCCACGGCTGTGGCTGTTCAGCCTTCTGGCCCTTCTCCCCTGTCCGGGACTCACCCCTCCCACCTTACCACAGGGAGAAAAATAGGCAAAGAAGATTAAAGAAAAGCACAGGGATACAGAGACATGTGGATAAAGATAGAGAGAGGGGCTGCAAGCGACATGCCAAGTTAGATCCAACGGCCCCTCCTGCTAAAGTTATCTTGTCTCCAGTAAAAGTTCCCAGGCCATCCTCTCCTCTGCTCTGTTCATCACGTTTTTCGCCAGAGGAGGAGGCTAGACCACCCTCGAGGTCATCTTTGCATTGGTGGTGTCCTCCAGATCAACCAGAAGCATCTCTGAAGCAGACATGGATCGGATGATGTGAAGATTTCTACAAACGCAGATGGGGGTATTGCTGACCCCCCCCCTTCCTGGTGTGGGGAGTTCGGCTCCCTTTTTCGCCCAGATGCTCCTTCTCCGATTCCCCATCGGATATCTGAATCTATGGATCCGAGGAGCCCCAGAGTCAGGGGGTCAGCGCTGATGGTGCCTTCGGCCTCGAGGCCGGCCATGCCCTCTAGTCTGTCGGATCCACTTTCGGATCAGAGCTGTCTGAGCCGAGAGTTGGGTGACTGATCCAGTGGGGGGGGGATGTATGATCTGCTCCATTGTGGTCTGGGCATACCGTCCCGTCAGGTCCGACCATTCCAGCTTCGGCTCTGATCCCTTCGGATCCGTGGGTCTCTGCTACCAGTTTCAGGGATGCTGGGTCTCCCTCGGCATTCAACGTCATGGAGAGGGTTCTCTCTGGAGGATCCTGACCCCTCACTCTGTCCTCGGGGTTCCATCCCTGCTCCCTCACGGTTGGGTTGGTCTTCCGTCATCCAGTCCCCCCAGGGACAGCCTGTGTCCATTGTGCCCCAGACAGTTCCCTTGGAGGAACAAGAAACAATTTGTGAGCCCTCCTTGGAGAGTCCACACGAGGAGGTCCCTCACAAACACCACTGTAAGAGGAGGCACTTGGGACTCCCCCGAGTCCCTCACTGAGGATACCAACTTGGAGGAAGGGGAAGGTTCACCCAAATCACCCCCCCCCCGAAGACTTCTCCTTTGGACACATTATGGAAATCCTTCGCCAGAGGGGGGGGGGTGGTCCGCCCAAAATCCTTCCTCTGAGTCTGTATTTCTGGAGGCATTCGACACAGGCCCATCTACCTCTTGTTTGCCCCCCCCACCCCAGCTGACCCTCTGGTGGACCTTATCACCACCAGAGCGTAGAGGGGAAACTGTGGAGCCTATACCCAAAAGACCCGACAAAATACTGAGACCACCGGCAGATAGAGCTTCTTGGAACAAAGGTTCCCCGGTTGATGCCATGGTGGTGGCGGCCACAAAAAAGGAACTTGCCCAAGAAAGTTCCTCGGTCTACCCCCCAGACAAGGAGTCCAGGGCTATGGACTGTCTTGGAAAGTGGACTTTTGCTTCAGCCACCTTTACTACAAGAGCACTGAATTACTTGGCCCACGTAATTCGACTGCAGCGGGACCTCGTGAAAGAGTACGCTGATTCTCCCTCGAGTCCATGTCGGCCAAGGATAAACGGACCTTCTCAGCAAATATGGCCACTCTCAAGTTTGTGTCTAATACGTCCATGCGTTTACTCCCATGCCACTGAGGGAGCCGCTAGGGCTAGCGGGTCCGGCATCACCTTAAGGCGTCACAACTGGCTTCATCTTTGCGACTTCTCGGAACCCTTCAAGGCGTCTTTCGATAACATACCCTTTGACTGTTCCATTCTGTTCAGGAAGACTGTCCGCGATATGCTTGTCCAGAGTGAGAAAGACTGGAAGACGTGGTCAGCTGTCTGGATCAGTTTCTCTAACCCTAAAAGGTCCTTCTCCAGGAACCAGCGAGGGCAAAAGAAGCTGTGGTTCCAGAAAACTCAGCAGTCCTGGAACGCTCAGGACTCCTTCTCCCCCAGAGGCAGAGGGGGACAAGGTGGACGCCGGCCCAGAGGCAGAGGGGGGGGGGCGAAGCACTTCGGGTCACGTAAACCTTTTTCAGAGAGACCCACGCAGCAACCCTGAGGGGTTACCTGACTGATCCTCTCTGGAGGCAGTTGGGGGTGTTTTTGATGCACCTAGCCCAATGGGAGTCCATCATGACAGATCACTGGGTGCTGCGAATAATATCCAGAGGCTATTCTATTCCCCTTACACAAGGCACCTCTCGGCTGTCCCCACCCACTCAGAGGGAGGCTCAGCCTTGGAAATGCAAAAACTACTAGAAAAAAGAGCCATCCAGCAGGTATCCCCAGACCAGTCCAGATCAGGCATCTATTCCAGGTTCTTTTTGGTGCCAAAAAAGACAGGGGACCTAAGGCCGATTCTCTACTTGTCTACAATGAACCTGTTCGTTGCCAAGGAAACGTTCCGGATGGTCACGCTTCAATCCATCCTGCCCTTCCTGAAGGAGGAAGACTGGTTGTGCTCAGTTGACCTCAAGGATGCGTACTACCATATTCTGATGGACAGGCGATCCAGGAGGTTCCTCCGCTTTCGGCTAGGGGCCAGTCATTATCACGTCAGGGTCCTACCCTTCGGTCTCACCACAGCCCCCAGGATGTTCACCAAGGTCATGGCAGTTGTAGCGGCCCACCTGAGACTTCAGGGCATTCAGGTCTTTCCGTACCTGGACGACTGGCTACTCACCGCCCCCACCAGGCATCTACTTTTGCTAGCCAGAGATTTCTTTCTCCGGATATCTCCTCTGCTAGGGATTAACATAAAAACCTAAGGAAGTCTTCCCTTCAACCAGTTAGTGTTAGACTTCATAGAGGCGAGAATAGATTCTTGCCAGGGCATTCTTAACCCCAGACTACACAGCCTGACTCTCGATGTGTTAGCGCTCCTGCAGTCCCCTGCACCCGCTGCAGGATTAGTCCTGAGAGCCTTGGGGTCCATGGCAGCAGCTATCAACCTGATCCCTTGTGCTTCTCTGCATATGAGAATTTTACAGTGGAGTTGCAAGTTCAGTGGTCGATTTTCTTTATCAGCCTCTAGCTTTTCCGATCCCTCTGAGCAGAGTGTGCAGAAATTCTCAAGTGGTGGCTCCAATCTCAGAATTTGCAGGAGGGACATCCCTTTCTTGTGACCCAAGCCACTGTGACCACAGATGCCTCCTGCCTAGGGTGGGGGTGGGGGGGCATTGTTCCAAGGCATGTGGACTTGAAAACAAGACCGTTCTGCATATAAATGTCCTAGAGATGAGAGCGGTCCCTTTTAGCGTTGCAGGCCCTTCATGCTTATCTACGTCTGGGAACTATTGCGATCCAGTCAGACAATGTCAGTGGTCTGGTATATCAACAAACGGAGGAACCAAGTCTCATCCCCTTTGTCGAAGCCATGAGAGTCTGGGAATGGGAGATCTCCACCAACCTCTTTCAGATAGCTACGCACATTCTGGGTCGGTCCAACATCTTGGACAAATTGAGCAGAATTATCCTTTCTCCTTAAGAGTGGTCTCTGAACCCTTGTGTAGCGGAACAGATCTTGGGGTCAGCTTTGCTGCGATCTCTTCGCATCACCTTCCAACGTGAAGTGCAGCAAGTTTTTAGCTGTAATGCTCCCAAGGGGGGAAAGACCCAGACGCTCTTGTTCAGGATTGGCCACCCGGTCTTTATGCATATCCCCACTCCCGCTCATGATAAAGTTCTTGCAGAAAGCTCGCCGGTTGGGGAGCAGATTGATCCTCATAGCCCCATTCTGGCCTCGTCTGGTTCCCCTGCCTACGGTCTCATCTCAAAGCTCCATCTTGGATCCTATTCGTCATCCCTCTGCAATGCTTCCTCCGAATCTGGACAGACTGCAGCTCACAGCTTGGCTGCTCCAGTTCCATTAATTGCTAGGACTCCTGCTATATCTCCTCCTTATCTTGGTTGCGGCACAAATCCTCTACCAGGAAAATTTATTTTAGCAAATGGAAACGCTTCTCCATTTGGGTTTCAGAGACATCTAGATCCTTTTACCGCTCCGATCCCAGCGATATTAGACAGTCTCCTATCTTCCAGCAAGGAGCCAGCTCTTCCACAGTGAAGGTACAGCTGGCGGCTATTTCTCATTTCCATGTAGGAGACAATTTAGGCTCCCTCGCTGTTGCCAGAATTTGCAAGACCTTTTTGAAAGGCAATTTCTTCTGCGACCCTATGTTAAGAATCCTTCGCCGCCGTGGGATCTGACTGTGGTTCTTCAGGTCTTAGTTACGCCTCCTTTCAAGCCCTTGGCATCAGTTGACTTAAAATTTTTGTCATGGAAGACTGCCTTTCTGGTAGCTATAACTTCAGCAAGGAGAGTGTCGGAGCTGCAAGCTCTTTGTATGAAACCCTCTTACCTTGTGTTTCATAAGGACAGGGTGTCTCTCGGGACTAATCCATCCTTTCTTCCTAAAGTTGCTTCTGAGACAAATATTAATCTATTGATTTGCCTGTCTTTTTCCCTAATTTTCAGAACAAAGGGGAATACAAACTTCATTTGCTGGATGTTCACAGGCAGTTATGTTTTTATTTGCACAAGACGGCGGCCTTTCGCAAATCTGATCAGCTTTTTGTTTCCTTTGCTAAGCCCTTTTTAGTGAAACCAGTTTCAAAGGTGACTCTGGCTAGGTGGATTTCCCTTTGTATCCTACAAGCATACAAAGAGCTTGGTTTACCAGAACTAGTAGGAGTTCATGCCCATTCTACACATTCTATGGCAACGTCTGCAGCATTCTGGTGTAGTTTCCTTGGATGACATTTGCTCAGCGGCTACCTGGGAATCTTCTTACACATTATTAATCATAAACTGGATTTGGAGTGTAGAGGAAGGGCTTCTTTTGGCTCTGCAGTGCTCCGGAATATCCTTCCTTAAGGGCCTCCCAAGATTTCTGGTAGCTAGGGACTCTGTCCCACAGGTTGCTGATCAAATGAAGTTAACTACTTCAGATAAAGAAGTTATTACTCACCATAACATTCCATCTGAGAAGGAAAACTTCATTTGTCAGCAACAGTCCCCCCCCCCCCTTCCCCCTTACCTTGACGTTTTTGCTGAACTCTATGTCCAGAGTTCACGGGTTAGAGGTTTGTCCTTGGTTTAGGGGTCTCAGGTTAGTTTGTTAGAGTTTGCCACTCCATACATGACACCATCTGAGGATTGGAAGGAGGTTGCAGTGCCATATGGGTAGGGGGGGGAGGAGCTTGGAGCTCAGATTTTTGCATTATATGCTGCTGGATCTGATCTGTATTGGATCCGTAACCCACAGGTTGCTGACAAATGAAGTTTACCTACTCTGATGGAACGTTATGGTGAGTACATAACTTTTTTTTTTTCCTAAGTTGATGGTGTTTAAGAACTACTTGGGCTGTCTAAACAGGATGGTGCATCTTCTCAAAGGTTTTGTCAGAGAGGTCATGGGGGCTGTAAACTTGTCTGATCCTTCTGGTCTACTAGATTTATTTCTTCCCATTGTATTCACTTGTTCCTGTATGCAGGGTGGATAGGAATGCTTTTTCTTCCTATGTTGCCTTTTCTTCCTCATCGATCCTGGTTTCAGTACCCATTTTGATGAGACCAAAGGATAACCCTGCAAGTGCTGCAGTTGACATTGGTAAGTGTCGATGTTGACTTCCATCTGCATTGATATGCCATAAGCACTGGTTGTGTTAACCTAGAGTTTCCTTTGTTCTTAAGGATCAGTGCTGCAGTAGCCTAATCTGTGCTGCAGTTGCCTAAGGTGTATGGGCGATGTCCTGCCTAGTAGATAATAGCCAGCTCCTAAAGCTTTCAGGACACCCTCCAAGCCCCCAAACATTGGGTCCTTAAAAGCTTTACTGAAGAAAGCATTCTTGTACAGGCTATTGCTTTTCCATTCCTGGACAGATTGGTTACTGGGGGGGGGGGACTTTCACATTTGCTTTATGACAAAAAACTTTTTCTGTAAAACTAAATTAAGCTAAGAGAAGATGTTAAGTTTCCTGACTTTACTTTTAAAACAGGATTGTGGTAAAGATGTTGAAATAACTTTTACTACAAAACAAATTAAAAGCTTTTTTGTTTGACTTTTTTGGGGACTGGAATAAGTACTCAAGTGCTCTGTACTGTGGTTTAAGAAGGAAGAAGTTCATCTTTAGGTTCATAGCCTAGTACCAACCTATGAACCTATCAGCCCTAGGGCCTATACAAGCCTAGCCATAACAATTCCCTGGCTATTTCTTCCCACATTATTTACTTTCCTGGACCCCTGTCTAGCAGGGCGACTGACGTGATCCCTGGGGTGAATTTCCTTTCTCCCATCCAATCGTCAAGGTTCCTCTTGAAGAGGTCCAAAGAGGCACTCTGCTTGACATGTATGGGCAATCTATTCCAGAGTCTGGGGAGTCTCTGGGTCAGGAACCTATCCCTCCAGCATGTTTTGTTTATTGTGATGACAAGGTTTAGATCCCTGGAGCGTGTAGCTCTGAGGGATTGGGATTTCTTTAAGTGTAGCATGTCCAACAGCTCTGGGTTTGACATGGCCTTGTATGTTAAGCAGAGATCGCCTCTGAGTAGACGATATGTGACAGAGTATAGCTGGAGTTTTTTAAGGCGGTCAGCGTAGGGCTGGAGTTTTTTAAGGCGGTCAGCGTAGGGCATCTGCTTTAGGCCTGTGATTCTTTTAGTGAGGTATTTCTGAGGCCTTTCCAGTTGTTGCAGATGTCTTGAGAGGTACATACCAAATGGGGCGTTGTATTCTATAATGGGTCTAATGAGGGATGAGTACAGTGGGACAATGACCTCCTTTTTTCTGGATGAAAAGCCCTTCGTGATGAGGTGTGCCACATAGAAGGATTTCCTGACTGTTGTGGCGATGTGGTTATCGAAGGTGAGACCACTGTCCACCTGTGTCGCTAAGTCTCTTATCACACTTTCTGTGTTTAGTGTACTGCCACCTATATGGTAATTCATGGATACATGTTTTTTCCCAAAGGGGATAACAATACATTTCTTGGCATTGAGCTTGAGCCCATGGCTCTGGCACCAAGCATCTGTTTCTGTAAGGCCCTTTTGTAGAGTATCCACATCATTTGGGGATTCAATAACGGCTCCCAGTTTGCAGTCATCTGCAAACTTTGTTAGCCAGAGTCCCTTAGTGTTGACCTGTACTTCAGAGAAGTAGATGCCAAACAAGAGCGGCCCAGGACTGAACCCTGAGGTACTCCACTTGTCACTTGTCTGGAGCTGGATTTGGAGTTGGCTACTTTTACAGTGTGGGTTCTATCAGTAAGCCATTTAGCAACCCATTGGGTGACATAGGGATTAATGCCCAACTTAGTAAGTTTATCTATGATTCCAGAGTGTGGGATGGTGTCAAAGGCCTTGGCAAGGTCTAGATAGGCTGTGTGGACCACCTTACCCTTGTCCATGGCTCTGGAGACTGATTCAAAGAAGTCAATCAGGTTCAGGAGACAAGATCGGCCCTTCACAAACCCAAACTGGGTGGGGTCCAGTGTTTGAAGGTTGCCAATGTCTTTGTTTATAAGTTCCATGATAATACGCTCCATGGCCTTGCAGATAAGGCTTGTCAGACTGATGGGACGGTAGTTTCCGGGATCCAAGGTGGATCCCCCCTTGTGGATTGGGATAACTGTAGCTCTGCGCCACTCAGTGGGCACGAAACCTGAGGTGAGGCTATGATTAAACATGACACTTAGGTGAGGTGCCAGTTCATGTAGTACACAGCCCGGGATGTCATCTGGTCCCATGGATGCTGTATTCTTGGCTTTAGAGAGTGCGTTTTGTACCTGTGTGGCCGTTATTACTGGAATTTGGCAATCTTCCGGTATTGAGATGGAATACGGCTTACATGTTTTACTGACTGCTTCCTGGCTTTGGGAATCTGGCACCTTTTCTGGCCTAACCATGGAACAACCTATCAATTCCAGAGTTGTTCTTTCTTCCAGCCATGAAAAGAAGAAAGTTGCTAAACAGCCTTTACCACCACAGCAGGCTGCTAAAGTGCCTCAGCCACACTTTGGTGACATTGCTGTGGCCAGAGGTAGTTCCTCGGACCAGTCAACCCCCCCCCCCCTTGGGTCCTGCTGAAGTAGCCTCTACAGACACCATGCAGTGGGAGTTAGACATGTTTACTATGGCTTTTGGAGTGCCCTTTGTGGGCAAGGAAGAGACCTCTCTTGCCTGTTCTGGAGAATGCTGCACTGTCTAGCCAGGAAGCTGTGCCTATTTCTAGGGAGTTATTTGCAGGCAAAACATGGTCTGTTTCTACAGAATGTCTTGTCAAAAAAACTTTAAACATAGGTTGTCTCCTGTCTCATTTACTCTGGCTTAGCTCAGAGTTTAGTGCAGACTTCTGACCCTTAATGTATGTCTTTCTGGTGAAAGAAAAATGGATTCTTTATTTTCTGAAGAGATTAAAGAATGTGAATCTCAAAATGATTCTGAAGGCACAGGTTATGTGTCGTCTCCAAAGAATTCTGGAGAGTGTGGCTTTCTCGTACTTTTGAAGGATTCTCTTTCTCTTAAACTATTTCCAAGGTGAAACAGATGTTTCACTGGGAAGATGGTGATGTTTCGCAGTCTCTTAGGAAGAATTATGATTTGTTACAACTGGAATTTCCAGATCTGTTTTTGTTTACTTTTGTTTTTTATCACAGACTAAAGCTTCTCTGATAGCCAACTTGTGGCTCACAGAAAAGCAGCCTAGACTATAGGCTGAGAAGGCATTTAATAGA
>NC_056739.1:85569400-85661900 GCF_019279795.1 Protopterus annectens | reverse complement strand
TTTCGAACCCCCAACAAACGCATCATCTCTACCAGATGTGCCACCCATTCAACTAGACCGTGCAACATCAGAGGTTATCTAGTTGCTGCAAAAGAGCGTCATCCAAGAAGTCCCCACAGAGCAAATAGGATCTGGACCTTACTCTAGATTCTTTTTAGTTCCAAAAAAGACAGGGGACTGGAGATCAATTCTATATCTCAGCAGACTCAAGTCCGTAAAGAAATAAAGTTCCGAATGATCACTCTGCAGTCGATATTCCCTTTTATCAGGAAAGACAATTGGATGTGCTCAGTAGATCTTCAGGATGCGTACTACCACATCAAAATGGACAGGTGCTCCAAAAGACACTTGCGCTTCCGGCTGGGAGCCAGTCCTTTTCAGTTCCAAACATTTGCCATTTGGTCTCACTACAGCCCCCAGAGTGTTCACCAAATGCATGGAAGTGGTAACAGCTCCCCTAAGAAGTCAAGGATTCCAGGTGTTTCTGTACCTAGACTACTGGCTCCTCACTGCTACCACCAAGCATCAACTCATCAGAACCAGGGATGAGACTCTCCTTGTGTGCCAGTTGGCATCACAGTCAACCTAAAAAATCTCCTTCGCAGCACATTGTATTCTTGCGCTCAGAAATGGACATAACCACCATGTCCGCAAGAACACCAGAAAGAGTCTCTATGCAATCAAGTCAGATCCTTGCTAACAGTCAAAAAGTTCAGGCCAGGGTAGTCCAAGTCCCAGGGACTATGGCTTCCTCCATCCTATTAGTTCCTCTAGCCCGTCTGCACATGAGGATACTCAGTGGCTGCTATTTGCCCAATGGTCGATGCAAGACTCTCCATTGTCTGATTTTTCATAACAAATGCCTATAAGAAGGATCTGGCATGGTGGTTGCACACAGAACAACTTCTCCTAGGTCGTCCACTTGCTCCTCCCCAAGTAAAAGCAGTTTTGACCATGGACACTTCCCAGATAGGGTCGGGGGGGGCATTGTCTGGGAATGACGGTCTAAGGTACTTGGCAGAACCACTTGCACATCAATGTTCTGGAGATGAGAGCGGTGCTATGTGTTGCAAGCACTTCACAGCTCCCTTCCCACCAGGACAATTGCGGTCCAGTCAGACCACATGTCTGTCGTGTGGTACATAAGCAAGGGGAAACCAAATCTTACCTGCTTTGCGGAGAGGCCTTAAGAGTTTGGAAATGGGCGATGGACACTCTACGTTTTCTGGTAGCAACGCACATCCTGGGGAAATCCAGTGTGATAGCAGACAAACTCCGCTGAGCAATTCTGATGCCTCACGAATGGTCCCTGAATGCAGAAGTTGCGAAAGAGATCTTTCACAGATGGGGCCAGCCTTGCTGCGACCTATTCGCCCCTCACCTGAACACCAAGTGCAGCAGCTACTTTGCCCTAATTCCCTATCTGGGGATGTCACCCAGGGATAATCTCGTCCACAATTGGCCCCTGGGATTTCTTTATGCCTTCCCCCCCTTTTCCTCTTATCCCAAAGGTAATACAGAAAGCAAAGCAGTTTAGGAGTACCCTGGTCCTCATTGCTCCTTACTGGCCTTAACAAGTATGGTTTCCCTTCCTGTGGCCCTACCTTTTGGAGGGACCTGGAACTATCTCCAGACCTCTTGATTCATCAGTCGGGGCAGTTCCATCCCACCATCTACACCCTCAAATGGACAGCATGGCTGCTCCAGTTCCACGAATAGCCTGGTGCATCCCCCTCTCCCCTTCTGTCAAACACATTCTGATCTTATCCCATAAGCCTTCCACTCAGACGTTATACTCCAGCAAATGGGAAAAGGTTTTCTATTTGGGCTACAAACCAAGGCTTAGATCCTTATATAGCCCATATAGAATTGATTTTATCCTTCCTTGCGTCAATTTTTCATGAAGGCGCTGCAGCCGCTACAGTCAGAGTTCAGTTAGCTGCCATTTCTAATTTCCATTTTGGCTTCATGGGAAATCCCATCATGTCACACTCCTTGTGCAAAACCTTTTTGAAGGGAGATCTCCTCCTCAGGCCTCTGATCGAATGATCATAAGAACCCAGGGACTTCAACTTAGTTTTCACATCATTAATGTCTGCACCCTTTGAGCCCTCTTCATCAGATCTGAAATTATCATTGGAAAACACTATTCTTAGTAGCCATAACATCTGCTAGGAGATTCTCAGAACTGCAAGCCCTTACTATTCGACCTTACATTATTTTCCACAAGGATAGAGTCTCACTCAAGACAAATCCTTCCTTTCTTCCCAAGGTATGCTCGGAGCATAATCTGAACACTACACTTGAGCTACTAGTGTTTTCCAAACCACTCTAATAAATCTGAGTACAGACTACACCAATTGGACGTTCACAGAATTCTCAGATTTTGCTTACATAGGACTAAAGAATTCAGAAAATCATATAAATTTGTTTCCTTTTCTGACAAGAATAAGGGCTTGCCTATTTCCAAGGTTACTCTTTCAAAATGGCTTTCAGATTGCATTTCCTTTGCTTATCAAACTGCTGGCAAACAATTACCTAGCAAAGCAAAAGGCCATTCTGCTAGGGCAGTATCTACTTCATGTGCCTTTAGATCTAGGCTTCCAAGTGATGCTATTTGTGCAGCAGCTACTTGGGCAAGACCACATACCTTTGTCACTCATACAAATTGGATTTCGCCTCCTGGGACCAGTCATCCTTTGGGTCTACTGTGCTGAAGAGTTTCTTTGCTTGAGCCACCCAGGATAAAGTTGCTAGGGATGCTGTCCCATCCAGCAAGAATTACAGCGAGATGGGACTTTGTACTTACCATAACGTTCTATGTTTGTAGTCCATCTCGCCTACATTCTTGCTCCCCCTCCCTCCTACCCTTTTCCTGTTTCTGGAGGATCTGATGGACTGTACTGGTGCTGTCTGACCCGGTTATAGTTGTCCACATGGCATGGATAAGATTACATAATGTTTTGTCAGTATGTACACAGTTTCTAATAATTCATACCTGTTAGGTACTTATTGCTTTTTTGCAAACAAGATATGGGGAATTCCCGTGAGGCACCATGGGATAAGGGTTAGCCTCGAACCAGTAAAAGCTCTCAAGCTTTAGTATAGGCCAAGTCGGAGGCGAATATTGGCTCCAAACCCATCCAGCAAGAATGTAGGGGAGATGGGACTACAAACATGGAACTTTATGGTAAGTGCATAACTTTTTTTGTGAAATCACTCTCCAACTATTTAAATTTATTGGCCATCCTACTTTACATCTAACTCCTCTAGTGCACACTGCAGTGTTTAGGGTAAACCATTTTTTTTCATCTTACCTTTAAGCATCCCCGTGACTAGCATTTGCTTTAAAACCTGCTGGAAAGCACTAGGAAGTCTTAAACTGATACAAGCACTCAACTCCTTGTTAAAAAAGGAGAAATTAATTGTAAGCACTAAACAGTCTATAATTGTAAGGGAAAACAGCTCTTGTACTTTACAAAAAAAATGCACCAAACCAGGCATGTTAAAGGGTCAGCTTCCAGTGATTTTTCTACTGTCCATTTGGTGAATCTGGGCATACTGGGGCAATGCAGCAATTGCCTCGTGTACAGACAACACTCTCTTCCTACCACCCAATATTACATCTTGCAAGAGATGCACTTACATAGCCAAACTGGAAGCAAAGCTCTCTTCACCCAAGATTGTGCTAGACAGTCAACACCTGCACTACACCTCGAGCAAAACATAGCCCTTCTAAACCCACACCACGAACACCCACACAAAGCAACAGCAAACCCACATATGTGGAGGCCTTTAACAGTAACCTGCCCAAGCAACAAGGGCCTCCGAAGCTGAAATGCAAACACCAATCACAAGTGTCATATAGCTCACAACACCAGTGTGCCACCCAACAGCCCCTAAGGCAAGAAAACGTACCGAACACTTGAGTCATAGGTGACTCTATAGTCAGTTACACTGATGTCCCATTCGCCAGGCTGAACAAGGAGAAAATTGGTCAGCTGCCTGTCTGGTCCCAGGATTCGCCACATAATACATGCACTCTTGTCACTCCACAACAAGTACAAATGTGACTGTCATTGTCCATGTTGGAGTGAATGACTTGATGTACCTCCCTGGACTACATGGAAAAGCTCTCTGATCATGTGGCCCAGGCAGGTATGACCCTAGCTCGGAGTAGCATCCTGCCTTCGCCCAGAATGATAACCACAGTAGAAGGACAAAATGATTGACTTCAACAATTGGCTAAGCTTCTGGTGTCATTCAAAGGGGATCCAGTATCTGCCTGCCTGAGATGACATGATTGACAGACCACGATGCTTTGCCAGAGATGGTCTGCACTTGTCGCCCCTGGGATTCAGGTTACTGGCTAAGGCTCTTGCCACCCTTATAGTTCCTTTTTTAGGCAAAGTTCAAAGGACAAAACCAGCACCTTAGCAGGTACTAGCCTGCAAAATTTGAAGGTAATGCTACTCAATACTAGAAGTCTAAACCTGAAAATGCACTCTCAAGGCACTCCTGAAAATGGGAGAACATCTATATCTGTGCAGTAACTGATACCTGGTTCAAGGCTCCAGAGAGTGCCCCTGCAGTACCAGGCTACAACTCTTACCACACTTTTTGGCCACCAAACCAGGACGAAAACATTAAAGGTGGAGTGTCCATATTCACCAAGGATATTCACACCACCAGGCTAGTTGCCCAACACAATGCGTCTGAAATTCTCCAGGTGCAACTAACAGTAGGTAAGACTGCAATCCAAATTGTAGCTTGCCAGAAGATTCTCACTACATCTTTCTAAACATACTGGAAAATATTAAGATACAACCAAACACCCTAATACTGGGTGATTTCAACTACCCTGCCATTAACTGGGAAAACTACTCGTGTACCAACATCTTTGCCATACGGTTCTTGGAATTCATAAATTCCAATGCCCTGGATCAACTAATCCCTAGTCCCACCTTACCAACGTGGGAAATCTATGCTCCATACCTATGGTCACCCCCTCGTTGGTCAGGTCTGATCATAAGCTAATCACCCTTGACATCCACATCCCACCCCAAAGTAAATAATCTCCGTAAAAAAAAAAGCTTCTCCAAAGCCAACTTCATGCTACTCGAGTCAGAACTGACAAACTTCATGACCCCCATGCAGACGGGAACTGAAAGTTTGACTGAATCCTACACTAAGGCACTGTACGAGCACATCCACTCATGCATGAATCGTGCCATCCCATGTAGAATCAAGACACACTCCTCCTTTACTGGTCGTCCCTTGCCATAAACGCACTTTACAACAAAAGGAAGAAACTGTTGCAGAAAAGAGGAAAATAACAGGATGCAATAACTCCCTTACCAGCCTCAGTAAGAAGCTGAGATCCCTCATAAAATCCTCCAAAGCTAGTTACGAAAATAAAATTGCCAAAGACTACCACAAGGCATTCTATAGCTATGTCAAGAATCTAAATGGCAATGCTCAGATCTGCTCCGAGATACAACAGAATGGCATTAAATATACTGATCCCAAGGATATTGCCAATGTCCTGGCAGATCAACTTTACCCCCTAAAGGGCCCATCTCAATACAGATAGCCAAATTCCGGTAATAATGGCCACACAGGTAAACGCCCTCTGCAAAGCCTAAGAATACAGCATCCATGGGACCAGCCAACATCCCAGGCTGTGTATTACATGAACTACAAAATGAACTACTACAAAATGAACTGGCACCTCACCTAAGTGTCATGTTTAATCATAGCCTCACCTCATGCTTGGTGTATCAGTCTGAGCGTGATCTGCAAGGCCATGGAACGCATTATCATGGAACAGATATTGGTAACCTTCAAACACTGGACCCCATGCAGTTTGTGTTCGTGAAGGGCTGATCTTGTCTCCTGAACTGATTGACTTCTTCGAATACGTCTCCAGAGTCGTGGACAAGGGTAAGGTGGTCCACACAGCCTATCTGGACCTCGCCAAGGCATTCGACACCATCCCCCACTCTGGAATCGTAGATAAACTTACTAAGCTGGGCATTAATCCCTACGTCACTCGATGGGGTTGTCAACTGACTTACTGATAGCCCACAGAGTGAAAGTAGCCAACTCCAAATCCAGCTCCTGACAAGTGGAGTACCTCCGGGTTCAGACCTGGGACTGCTCTTGTTTGGCATCTGCTTGCCAATACTAAGGGACTCTGGCTAACAAAGTTCGAAGATGACTACAAACTGGGAGCCATTATTGAATCCCCAAATTATGTGGATATTCTACAAAAGGGCCTTACAGAAACAGATGCTTGGTGCCAGAGCAATGGGCTCAAGCTCAATGCCAAGAAATGTATAGTTATCCCCTTTGGGGAAAAAAACATGTACCCGTGAATTACGACATAGGTGGCAGTACACTAAACACCGAAGGTGTGATGAGACATGGGGACAGTGGGCTCACCTTCGATAACCACATCGCCACAACAGCCGGGAAATTCTATGTGGCACACCTTATCAGTAAGGGCTTTTCATCCAGAAAAAAGGTCATTGTCCCACTGCACTCATCCCTCATTAGACCCATTATAAAATACAACACCCTGTTTGGTATGTACCTCTCAAGACCTCTGCAACAACTGGAAAAGTCTCCGAAATACCTTACTAAAAGAATCGCAGGCCTAAAGCAGATGCCCTATGCTGACAGTCTAAAAAAAAAACCTCCACCTATACTTTGTTGCATATCATCTGCTCAGAGGCATTCTCTGCTTAACATACAAGGCCATGTCAAACCCAGAGCTGATGGACTTGCTACACTTAATGAAATCCCAATTCCTCAGACACACACTCCAGGGATCTAAACCTTGTCATCACAATGAACAAAACATGCTGGAGGGATAGGTTCCTAACCCAGAGACTCCCCAGACTATGGAATAGACTGCCCATATATATGTCAAGCAGAGTGCCTCTTTGGCCCTCTTCAAAAGGAACCTTGATTGGATGGGAGATGGGGAAATTCACCCCGGGGATCACGTCTGTCACCCTGCTAGACAGAGGTCCAGGAAGTAAATACTATGGGAAGAAATAGCCAGGGAATTGTTATGGCTAGGCGTGTATAGGCCCTAGGGCCAATAGCCTAGTACCAACCTATAAAGTCTGAGCCTCCATTCTCACTCTCTCTCACTCGAAGATAGTTTCAGATGGATTCTGACTAATCCATCAAGGTTACAATTGGCAGTGGGAGTCTTCTCCTTTTTGGGGGATTCCTCCTCACCCACCAAATCATACTCTTTCCCTCATGTCATTCAGCGTGTTTGTTCTGGGAGTGATGGAAGGGGTTCCTTCTCAGTTAGGGGAAGGGTTTTATTCCAGTATATTTTTGGTGGAAAGAAGATTCTTGGAGACCAGTTCTGGATTTCTTTTTGAGCCTGTTTGCAGTAGTGTCCAAGTTCAAAATGATGTCTCTTCACAGCTTATCCTCCTCCTCCATTGAGTTATTGCATTCCTGTAGATCCAAATTGTAGGTATTTAAGGTGTTCTGTGCCTGATGACACGAATTCTCTACATTACCTTTTGTGAATACATTTGAGCAGTACATAGACCAAAGTGTCTGGCTGCTGTGATAGCCTAATGCAAACTGCAGGGTGTTCACATATTTCCAGATTTAGATAACTTGCTTATCTCTGTAAAGTCTTTTTCAGTGTCAGCCTAAAACACACAAATGCAAAGATGTTTACTGCTATAAATTATTGTCCAGGCTGCCTTCTACATGAACTACAGAATGTACTCAGGTGGGGTGTCAGTTCAATGTTCAGTCATAGCCTCGCCTCAGGCTTTGTGCCAGTTGAATGGCACACCGCAATGGTTATCGCACTCCACAAAGGGGTAGCCATGACAGACCCCGGGAACTACCGCCCTATTAGCCTGACGAGCCTGGTCTGCAACGCCATGGAACTTGTAAACAAAGACATTTGACTTCTTCAAATTCTGGACCCCACACAGTTCGGGTTTGTAAAAGGCAGATCGTCTCCTAAACCTGATGGACTTCTTTGAAGCAGTCACCAGAGCCATAGACGAGGGTAAGGTGGTTCCACAGCCTATCTAGATCTTGCCAAGGCGTTTGACACCATCCCACACTCTGGAATTATAGATAAACTCACTAAACCAACGACCAGAACCCACACTGTGAAAGTAGCAGACTCCAAATCGGACTTCAGACCAGTGACAAGTGGAGTACCACAGGGTTCAGTCCTGGGTCCTCTCTTGTTAGCCTGTACTTCAGAGAAGTAGATACTAAACACAGAAGGTCTTTGGCTAACTTAATAGGTTCATAGGTTCATAGATTAGTACTAGGCTAACTGCCCTTGCAAGCCATTTTAAGCCTAGCCAATTATCCCCTGTGAGATTCAAACCCTGTACCTTGTGTTTGTAAGGCAAACACCTTAACCATTAGGCCACCCTCCCAACCCCCAGATGACTGCAAACTAGGAGCCATAATCGAAACTCCTAACTATGTGGACATCCTGCAAAAGGGCCTCGCTGAGACCGATGCCTGGTGTCAAAGCCATGGCCTCAAGCTCAATGCTGAAAAGTGCATGGTCATCCCCTGTGGTAAAAACTCTGTACCCATGAACTACCACATAGGCGTTAGTCTACTTAACACTGAAAGTGTGATGAGACCTTGGGAATCAGGTGGACAGTAGTCTCTCCTTTGATTAATCACATCGCCACAGTGGTCAGGAAATCCCTTCTACGTGGAACACCATCACAAAAGGTCTCTCATCCAGAAAAGTCATTGTTCCCCTCTGCTCATCACTCATTAGACCCATTAGATTACAACGCCCCTTTTGGTATGTACCTCACAAGAAATCTACATCAACTGAAAAGCCCGCAGAGATTCCTCACAAAGAGGATTACTGGCCTCAAACAGATGCCCTATGCAGACAGTCTCAAAAAAACTCTAGCTTTACTTCATCACATATCGCGTACTCAGAGGCGATCTCTGCCTAACATACAAAGCTATGCCAAACCCAGAGCTGTTGGACATGCTCCACTTAAAGAAATCCCAGTCCCTACGAGCTACACACTCTACGTACCTAAACCTTGTCACCACAATAAACAGAACATGCTGGAGGGATAGATTCCTGTCCCAGAGACTTCCCATACTTTGGAACGGACTACCTATCTGTGTCAAACAGCGCTCCTCAGTAGCACTCTTAAAAGAAAAATCTTGATGATTGGATGGGTAATAGAAAATTCACTCCGTGGATCACTTCTGTGGCTCTGCTTGACAGGGGCACAGGAAAATAATTTTCTTTGGTGGCGAAAGCCATAGTACCTTTTTGGCTAGGCTTGTATAGGCCCTAGGGCCAATAGCCTAGTACCTACCTATGAACCTATAAATTATTTTTTTTTTTTTTCCTCCATTTCCAGAACCTCTTACTGCATTACTGTGGTTGTCTGTAAACAAGTCAGGGGGACCTGGGTCTTTCCCTCTGTAAAGATTAGCTGTTGTAGCCTGAGAAATATCGCACTGTACTGTCCCAGTGTCAGTCGCGCAGTAGGTAGCACATACTCCTTTGGCACAGAAGGCTATGCATTCCGTTCCCACACCATGTTGGTTGATGTGGACAATTTGGCCAACAAACTGCAAATGGAGAGTTAAAAATGTGATCTGCAACACAATGTCATGCCCCCACCCCCACTCATTGTCACCTCCTGAATTTATTTGTTTGTAGAATTCTACTTCAAAGAACAGTTAGTTCAACCCTATTTCCACAAATCGTGATAACTGTCAGGGTTGCCAGCGCACATTCTTGATAATTCCCTGGGCATTATACATGACTTAGCAGTTGGAGTGGTATCCCTTGCAGTAATGTAGATTCTACCCTGTTCACCAGGTGCTGCCTTGATGTGTACTTAAGTGCAATCTGTGGCACCCAGTACTTCAGGATAGTGCGCTGCACTGTAGAACATGCATATTTCTGGCCCTCTCCTCAGAACTCTAGGGAAAACGTGCACACTGGCATGTATGAGCATAACATCTAGGAAATGATGGAGGATGCTGGTGCCTGTGACACACCCATCATTTCCCCCAGTTGGTCTATGAAAGGTGCTTGTAGCTGAGATTCTAAGGGCTACACGTGTCAGTTTCCACGGAGATGGGTTCCTCTTGTTTGGCTCTGGCATTGAGTAGACTGCAACATAGGTCACAGAGCACTTATAGTAGGTCCCTGTCCACCCTGTAGCGCTCTGAATCTCCAAACCATGTAGCATCTCAGGGTTGCCTGGGTCCTGAAAACCCTTTGCCTTTTTGGCCTAAGGCTATTATCACCAGTAGTAGTGCCATTGGCTTCAGCCTCTAGTACATACAGATCGATCAAAGCCGCAGCGCCTAGCATTGTGTCTCAGTAGATTTTCCAGGTCTCTATGCCAATAGTATTGAAGTATGCTTGAAAAAACAGTATGGCGTCTATATGCATGCTTTATAGCATGTTGAATAGCTCCACTGTGTTGGATTGGTTCATTAACATACGTGTTGCACATCTGCTTGCACCAGGAAACATGCCATTCATTTCTCTGTCGTAATTGCACCAAGTGCCATATCATGCAAACAACGACCAAAATAATAATAAAAAAGTACTTCTGGACAGAGATGACCCATTTTTCCTACAAATTAAGAGTAGGTTGCATCTTAATGAAACAGAACTTGTGAATGAATTGTGCACTGCTTACATGCATTTTTACCCTTCACAGACCTACATGTACATCTCTAAGTCTAACCTGACACACACCCCTGCTGTCATCATTCACTGTTACCATCCATTGAAAAACATACTGAGGGAGTGCCTACACAATGTGAACATCCCTACACTGTTCCAATTTATTGGGATTCAGCAATTCTAATGAGTTCAGACCTCTTTGCATCTTCATCTTGCTAACCGCCCTGAATCTACACAATGTAGCCAGGGAAACTGAAGGGGAGCTGAATGTTGAACACACAAGGGAAGGGTATTTGCCGTATATCTGCACAGAGAAGTACTGTTTTTGAGACATTATGCCTGTATTTTGCCAGCTACATACTGCATGTGCTTACATGCCACTATGAATAGTCTATTTCATAGGGTTTACACTTTTAGCTGATGGCATTAGTTACAAGTATATTCATTTGGGGGTGGAGGAGCAAAGCTGCATTTTATGTCATGGCACTTGAAAAGGAAATGTTGCTATTGTTTATCTTCTTTTGTTGCATTCACCCTGTAAAGAACAGGAATTGTGCCTGCTGTCGCACGTTAAGGTCAGTTTTGTACAAATCTAACAACATTTACTTACTCTTCTGTATGTGTAGACTCCATTTCGTGGCTGTATTCTTAGTTTTCTAATACAGAGGGAACACCAGCACAGAGTCTACATGGTTGCTTTAGAGCTTGTTTAATCCCTCCACCCTGTTGGTTTGCTTGATTAGCATACAGTTCAGCTACTTATGATGTAACTGGCATGCCACAGTATTTACCTTGTTTGGGCGTGAGTGTGCGCTACTACACTGAGCTTACTGAATCTAAAGTATTTACAGTTGTGTGCACGTTGTAACCCACACACTGTGAAAAACAACAGTGTAAGCTTGAATCTCCCTATTAGCAAATTATTTTAGTGGAGAACAAGAAATCTACAAGTGCAAGCAACTGACTGTGAGAATTCTGTACAGTGTGTTCTGAGTAACATTTTCGTACATCTGCAAATTTTGTTTTTCTCTCTTTACCAACTGCCTTTATTTGGAAACAGTTGCTTGCACCTGCATACAGATTGATCATTAGACCTCTGAACACTGAATTTCCTGCATTTCTGTCAGCATGGTGTAATATTTTAAAGCTTCATTGGCAAGCAGTTCAGTGAAAAATAAATGAATTTTGAAATTGTAGGAAGTGAAAAAAATATACAAGTAGGTGTCTCCCAGCAACCGGAGTACTTTAACTAAATTGTGCACTATTGTGTTAATTTAAAGATAGCCAGTGCTATTTTTCTTAGGCCTGTTAATATTTACTGAAAGCATGCAGACTGTTTTTCACATTGGGGAGGGAATATGAGTAAGAAAAGGCAGCAATCAGTGTAAGTAGGAGCACATGCAAACTTAAGTTTAGAGTAGGTAATGCCGGTCGGTACAGTCATACAGTTGCTCCTTATCTCGAGGGGTAAACTTAAGAGCGTAGCCTGCCAAACATTAATTAGTGAATGTAAAGTAAAAGCTGAAAATATACATTCAGAACAACTGTTAATCGTAATCGATGGGGGTAACAGCTTTATCATAATAGGTATTCTGTAGATATTATCGTGGAATATAAGACCTGTAAATGGGCATGCCTTCGTTGAAGGTTGAACGAGCTGGCACCTCAGTGTTAGTCAGAATCTACTGCCAATTATTAGCGGACCGGAGTTCCACTGTGGCGACCCCTAACCGGGAAAAGCCGAAAGACAACAACAACCTAAGGGATCTTGCAGGTATAGACAAAAAGCGGAGTATTGTATTGTGTTAAGAATTGTAGGATGCAAATAGCACTGTTGTAGGATGCAAATAGCACTGTTGCAGGAGGCCTATCTGGATAAAAATGTACATGTGGGTACTCTGCAGAATATCTGAGACAAAGGAATCTGGGGGGTAATAATACTGATAACTAGAGGTGTTGCAATAATAGAAGGAAAAAAAGGAAAATTAATGGCAGCTATGGCATATTTGTAACAGGAAATGGTTACTGGCAGGGGAGGAGGATTACACTAGCATGTATTTATGTGCTACTGTTATGGAGCTTAAGAAATTTTTGGAAGAAATCTGTTTCAGCAGGAATATTTTTATGGTTGTGGACTAAAATGTGGTTTGTAATAATGAAGCTGTGTACGTGGAATTGGAAGAAAAATTAGAAAAAAGGATTTCTTGAAATATGAAAATATTTGGAATGGAAGATGTGAATTCAGTAGTAGGAACTTGGACAGAATTTTGCGTATTATTCTACAAGGTATCAACTGGATTATATTTTACAATATATGTATTTTATAAGCTTTGACCCACATTCAGTAATTATTTTAGATCATGCACCATTAAAATCAGATAAAGATGCAAAGTAATGAAGTAAAATGGAAATACTGGCACTTTCCTACATACTTGATAGAGAGGAATGTAAGCAATGGTTAGTGACTGATTCAAGTTATTAGGAAAGAGAAATTTCTTCAGAAGCGATAGCTAGTGAGTGGGTTGAATGAAAATGAGTTTAAAAACAAGATAGAATTAAAGAGATCGATGGGAAGGATGTGAATTATGTAGAGGGAAAGACAAAGACTGAAGTGTTGCAGAATAAGGGAATGATGTGAATTATGTAGAGGGAAGGACAAAGACTGAAGTGTTGTAGAATAAGGGAATTTCACAGAAAAGGGAGGAGCAGCTATGGAGTGCTAAAGAGAAAATAAAGTATTTGGATAATATGCATGAGTTTAGAAAGATTATTGTTCAGCAACTATTTCTCCTAATTCCAGAGCACGTAAACATTTCCCACAACAACTTATGCAACAGAAAATAGAGTTGTTGCCAAACATTTAGGGAGTCAACAACTAGGAAAACAGGAGATCCTACACAAGAAAATATCTTGTATGTAAATGTGTGTAAATCCATGAAAATTAAACCTACCTTTAGTTTCCCTGCTTGAGGTAACCAGTTTTAAGCATAGGTTGGGTATGTAGGGGACTGTAGTAATAAATGGAGTCTGTGTTGAAGAAAGTGACATTAGTAGGGGGCTGTGGGAATAATTTATGGAGTCCATTCAGTTTCATGTAGGAGGAAGGGGCAGTGTGCTACAGAGGAAAGGCCTACCTTAGTAGCTTAAACTATATTAGGACCTTTACCTTTTATTTTTATATATATCCTCAGCAGGTGGCGTCTGTCCCTCTATCCTCAGCAGGTGGCCTCTATCTCTCTATCCCTTTAGCCTCAGCAGGTGGCCTCTTGTCTATCCTTCTAGCCTCGGCAGGTGGCCTCTATCTCTCTATCCTCGGCAGGTGGCATTAGTGTTTTACTAGAGCTTCTCATGTCTTTCATTGAAAAGACTACTAATTGTCAAGATAAGCTTCCTTATTTTGAGGTTGAGAGGGAATTCTAACACTTGATGGAAAATACTTTATTCACAAGTGTGTTCATTGTGTGCAGAAAGACCCATGGTTTGCTGCTACATGAAAACTTTTGTAGGCTTTTGCAGTTACTTTCAGTTGGTTGTGTTGGTTTGACTTCCACAAATGGCTGCTCACAAGGTTTCATTTGTGTTGAATGAAGTTCTGCAGTGTTTTTATGGGGGTTTCAGTGAGTCTTGTATGGTATGCCTTTATTGAGGAAAGAATACTTGTACCATGTATCTGCCCTGTTACCGTAGGTTATAATTTCAAGCCTCCACCCCAAAGCGGGCAGAGTCTGTTATGTTGGCCAGAGTAAATCACAGTGGGTTGTACATGGGTAGAGTCTAAACACCGTAGGATATTGTGAGCTTCCAGTGGTACCTGCACTCCCTTAGAAAACTTATGATAGCTGTTCGACACTGTGACTCTCTCTATAAATACCTTCTCTTTTTCTGCCTCCTTGTAAAAAGACTGAAAGGGTACCACTTTAATAATTTAATATTGAGGTTAGATCTGTGTATTTAGGGGACAACTGTTCCCTATTTTCAGGATGGAACCTGTTAGGTTGGCAGTACAATTTATAAATGCTTAAAACATCCAAGTTTGTTGTTGCTGAGGACTATATTAAGAAATGTGGAATTCCAACATTGAGTCTTTGAAGTTGCTCAAGTTCACAAATTGTACTCTGTTATTACTGTAGCTCCTGTAGGTTTAGGACTCTCTCCCCTAGTTTTGCTCCCAAGAGAATGCAAATATTGAACAATCCTTTTAAGCTGTGCAGTCTTTCTGAATCCCCTTGAATCCTTTATATCTTGTAGAGGACATGCCTGAAAATTAGCCTGCAGCAGGATGTCCAAGTGGGTAAGTACCACTATGGTTACACTGAAACTGTCTAAAGGTTTGTATTGTGCTGTAAAGCCATATAATACAGTATTGTTAAATCAGTCATCTTTGCAGCAGCAAGCCACATCAATGAAACCTATTTTAAGGAGGTTTAGAGGCAGGAAGTGGATTAGATAGCTGTCAGATGGGCTGTGCTCTGAGGTGGCTTTCTATCTTATATTTGAAGTATTTCCTACTGCCAGCTTTCTGTGGTACTAACATTGTTGAAACCAGAATGCTGTTAAAACGTCTGTGTAGCTGCAGGCCTTTTGTAGAACTGCTTTGCAGTGAAAAAGCAGCATTGTTTTACTTTTTCCTCTTTGTGTTACAGAGATCCTTGGTGGTGCGAATACACCGTATGAAGGGGGAGTTTTTAGCCTTGAGTTGCTGATACCGGAAAGGTATGTGTGTTGTGCTGATCTGTTATATAGACCTTGCTTTTACTACTACATACTCCTGCTTTACAAGAAGGGGTATGTATAGGCATGTGGGGGTGCAAATGAGCTGCATGCTTATTTCATTAAATGAATGTATATGTATTTGTAGCAACATCTGAATGCAGTTCCTTCTTTCACCTTATCTGAACATTTTTTATACTCAATCCTCCCTTTGTCTAGATTTATTCTTTCCTAATAGGGAAACTTAACACCATGTACAGCATATAATTTTTTCCATCTCCTTGAAGGAAGTTCTTGCAGATTCTAATGTCTGTCTTGGCTTCTTTTTCTTAGTGTTGTGAGAGAGGGGTTAAGAGCTTGTATTCATGGGGTTAAGAGCTTGTATTCATGGGTTGGGAGGTATCTTTGGATCTGGGTATGGGAAGAGTTTGAAAAGGACATGGTGAATGTCTTGTGTGGCCATACAGTCTCTGCAAACTGTCCTGCAGCTTAAGAGGGCGAGATGAGGTGTTGCCCTGGTTTTTCTTTGCAAGAGTAGAGACCTTGACTGTCAATGTTAAGAGGTGCTGAAACGAACACTTTGAGGAACTCCTGAATCTGGTGGAGATGCCCTCCTCTGTATAGACAGTGCCAGAAACATAATGGGATTAGATAATTTTCTGTAGAAGTAGAGCTGTTTAATCACAACAGTGACCTAGAACAAGGATGAAGGAGTTAATGTGATCCTTCTGGAAATACTAATGGCAGTGGACATTGTTGGTGTTGTGGTTCACACACCTTTTCAATGTCGCATAGAAGATGGGGATAGTACCTCTGGATTGGCATACAGGGGGTATTCCCATTTTCAGAAAGGGGAATATGAGATTGTGTTCTAGTTGTAGCTAGGTCATGCTCCACAATGTCTGAGAGAGCTTGTGTAGGGATAGTGTAAAGGAGAATTCGTGCAGTAGTTAAAATTCTCCTGCCAGGTATAAAGAAGATTGGCTTTGTTTTGCACAGATATTGTAGGAGGCATGATAGTTTTTCTGTGTGTGTTGCAGGCCTAGAAAGAAAGCACTTGTTTATGTACCTTGAAATGTCTATTTGGATGTGCTGTACCATTTATACATCCCACAGCTGCTGCTGCATGCTATTTTGGGCCCTCTGTTTAAGAAGCAAGTTATGTCACATGTTCTCTGTTAAGCTACATGTTCATGGAGGGTGTAGGGCTTCACAAAGGATGACTCTTTATCCTCCCATTGTGAGTTTCACAGATTCATATATATATATATACTAAGGCCATAGAGTGTCATAACCATTCTCACTTGCCAGTACCCTCCCTCAGGCAGCCCCTCCTTTCTCCATGAGGACTATACGAGTCGATCCTGGAGTAAACTTATCAATACCCTTCCAGTCATCTAGTTTGTTTAAAGGAAGTTCGTGACTTGCACTACTTTAACATGTAGGGGGAGTTTATTCCAGGGGGTTGAGAAGCGCTGAGTTACAAACCCATCTTTCTATAACCTTTTATTGGTTGATGAAGATTTAGGTCTCTGCTTCTAATATTGGTGGAGATTTTGGACTTGCAGAGAAACAGGAGGTCCAAGATAGTCGAATCTCTAATGGAACCGTAAGCATGACTGAGATTTCTCCATCAGAAGTCCAAAAGACATTGAATAAAGTGATAGAGCTTCCATCCTGTCTTAGTAACTCGGGAACTT
Source organism: Protopterus annectens (assembly GCF_019279795.1). NCBI lineage: Eukaryota > Metazoa > Chordata > Ceratodontiformes > Protopteridae > Protopterus > Protopterus annectens. The sequence goes on along the minus strand of NC_056739.1, from coordinate 85,644,791 downwards.
TATATCCGTGATCTTTCTGGTTAGAAACCTTAGAGGGCTTTGCAATTGTTTTGATATGTATAGTTAGATCTATCCCAAAGATGTCAAGGCCATGGGAAAAAAAGTTATTATGGAAATGTTTAGAAGTGACATTGGAAACTTAAACACTGGACCCAACCCATTTTGGTTTAGTCAAGGGCAGGTCATGCCTACTCAGCCTGGTGCACTTCTTTGAGAAGGTCACCAAAGCAATGGATGAGGGCAAAACTATTCATACTGCCTACTTTGACCTGGCCAAGACATTTGACACAATACCCCACTTTGGCATTTTTGACAAACTCAAGAGGTTCAGTATATACCCTTATGTAGCTGCCTCACACAGAACCCAGGAAGTTAGAATTGGGAAGTTCACCTCTACAAAGAGGCCAGTCACAAGTGGAGTCCCTTTGGTATTGGTCGTAGGACTGCTCCTTTTTGGCATTTACTTCTCTGAAGTCAAAGTTAATGCTGAGTCTCACTAAATTTGCAGGTGATTGGGGGATTCTGTGACTGCTCCTAATTTGCAGCGATACTAATGTCCTTCCATATCACTGTTGCATTATTTATCATCTCTGGGATCTCTTGCTAGGGATGGCCCAATGTCCGGTCAGTATACCAAAACCTTAATTACCTAGCAGTGTCTTATTTCATATGCATGTGCCCTACACAAGTGTAGGGCATAAGGTGACGTATGAATGCTCCCAACCCAGAACTTCATTGTTGCCAGTCCAAACTCCATTATCGTACATCGGTTTGAATGCCCTTCACTTTGCTGATTTATACTGAGCTTATGTCTTGCAGATAAGTACCCCATTGAGATTCCTTTTTCTTATATTTTTCATTGGGTTACATGTCATCCAAGAAAGGGAAATGTCAGCGTGGGAGGCTTGGGTGCATCTCACAACCACACCCAGTGTTCCATTTGTCAGGCTTTTGAACCCATTTCTGTACATAACCATATTTCTTCCCTTCCCATTTATTTTAAGAACCAACATCTCAAAGCTGTTGACCCAAGATACCATGACAGCATCGTTTACCCCAAGGTAGAGCCACCACTCAAAAGAAGGCCAAGAAACCTAGGACTGAGCCTGCTGCTGTCCAGCCTACACCAGCCATCTCTCTTGAGGTACATGAGAACCTGGAGGACAGTCCAGTATTTCTTTCTGTTTCTTCTGTTGTGACTTTCTCTAAGGCTGGCATGGAACCTGCTTCTCACACATCATTGGAGGCTTTGCAAACATCCCCATGGATGTTGAGGGGGAACCGTGGCTGGTTTATTACAAAGGGCTGAAAGTGATTTCTCACATCCTTGTTAGGGAAGAGGTGTGGGTACCTTGATCGAATCTTAGACAGGGGTCCAAATCACCACATTTTGTCAGGGGAGATCCCATTGAAGACAGAAAACTAAACCTATGGTGTTTGCTGCCAAGGATCCACAAGCTGAATGGCAGAACTTCACCCAAGGGATATTCAATGCGTTTATGACATTGAAGCTCCCTTGGGGGGGGGGGGGGGAGGCAGTTCTTGCAACCCCTTGGTCCCCTACTCTCAAAAGGGCAAGGGACCCCAAGTCCTCAGGTGAGGACTCTGACTCTGATGCTGACTCTTTTTACTCTCATTTGTCTTCATGTTTAGACTGTGGGTTGGAGGAAAAGGAATGGGTCAGTTCTGATTCTCCTTTGGAGGCATAGTGCTGAGTATGATGGAACATTTTTAGTGGGATTGCTCCCAGGTATCTGACATCCAGAAAAGGTACTGTGAATTAATAGAAACAGACTCTCTCTCTCCTAAAACTTTGCTATCTGCTTTATGGGATACCTTTTCTGCTGCTTCCCTGGCACCAGACTCCCAGCCCCTAAGAAACCTGACATATTCTATAAGGTTGCCTGGTCACATGGGACCTGATAATATCCCTGGCTGTGTTCTACATGAATTACAAAGTGAACTGGCACCACACCCATAGGCTCTGTTCAATCACAGCTTCACCTCAGGCTTTGTCCCTACTGAATGGCTAACTGCTGTGGTCATCCCACTCCACAAAGGAGGAGCGACTACAGACCCTGGTCTGGTGTGTAAGGCTATGGAGCGCATCATTATAGATCTTATTAATGGTGACATTGGGAATCTCCAAACTCTGGACCCCCACGCAGTTTGGATTTGTGAAGGGTAGATCATGCCTGCTCAACCTGAGGGTAGATCATGCCTGCTCAACCTGGTAAACTTAGTCTTTCACTAGAGCTGTGGATGAAGGCAAGGTAGTTCATACAACCTACCTCGATCTGGCCAAGGCCTTCAATACCATTCCTCACTCAGGGTCATAGACTCCCCAAACTAGGCATAAACCCCTACGTCACAAGAAGGTGGGTTGCAAACTGGATCACTGATGGACTCTGGAAGTCTAACTACCGACCAGTCACAAGTGGTGTCCCACAGGGATCGGTCTTGGGTCCTCTTCTGTTTTGGCATCTATTTCTCTGAAGTCCAGGCCAACACAAAGGGACTGGCTAACCAAGTTTGCTGACTATTGCAAACTGGGAGCCATTATTGACTCTCCAAGAGAAGACCTCCCTGAGACCATGATTGGTGCCAGAACCATGGCCTTGAGTTCGGTGCCAAAAAATGCATAGTCATTCCCTTTGGGAAGAACTCTGTGCCCATGAACTACCACATCAATGGTAGTCCACTAAACACTGAAGGTGTAATAAGATATCTGGGAACACAGATTGATAGCAGCCTCTCCCTTGACAACCACATTGCCACTGTGGTCAGAAAATCCTATGTGGCACATCTCATTACAAAGGGTATTGCATCCAGGAAGAAAAAGGTTATAGTCTCACTCTACTCTTCCCTCATTAGACCTATTGGAGTACAACGCCCCATTTGACATGTACCTCACTAGACACCTACAGCAACTTGAATGGCCACAGAAATACCTCACTAAGGGAATCGTAGGACCTAAATACTTGCTGTATGTGGCCAGTAAAGTGGTGTAAAAGTGCTTACCAAAAAGACAAATAAACCAAATCATAAGCACCTGGTAGTCTGTCTCCAGTCTGTTTTATTGTATAAAAAAAATCAGTTAAGCGCTTTCCTCAAACACAGTTGACTTCATCAGAACCTCTGAAGTCAGCTGTGTTTGATGAAAGCGCTTAACTGATTTTTTTTATACAATAAACGGACTGGAGACTACCAGGGTGCTTATTTTTTGGTTTACATGCTGTATGTGGACAGATTAAAAAAAAACTCTAGTGTTACCTGTCTCATCTCGCCTACTTAGAAGCGACTTCTGCTTGACCTACAAAGCCATGTCTCTAACAGCACTGTTAGATATGCTACATCTAAAAGAAAATCCCAATCCCTCCGTACAACACGCTCCAGAGATCTCAATCTCATTTCTTCAATCAATCTCATTTCTTCAATCAACAGAACATGCTGGAGAAGACGGGCTCTTAACCCAGAGACTGCCCATGCTCTGGAACAGACTTCCCATACACGTCCGAGCACCTCACTAGCCCTCTTCAAGAGAAATCTTGACAAGTGGATGGGAAATAGAAAATTCACCCTGGGTATCACTTCAGTGACCTTGCTTGATAGGGGCTATCAGAGAATGCTTTGGGCTAGGCTTGTAAAGGCTCCTGCGCCATTAGCCTAGTTCACACCTATGATGCCTACAAATTCTTGTTTAATGCCCTTCGTCTGATCCAGCTATGATTTCTGTCTCTACTGATAAGCCTTCTAGGTTGTTGCTGTCTTCTAAGCTCCTTCCCTCTGACAGTAGAGCTATGGAGAGGATTGGTAAAGTCTGCTACTTTAGCCTATAGGGCTATAAATTACCAGATCCGTATGACAAGACACATTATCTTTCCCAGATTGGAAAGATTGCGTCTGATTTGCCTGACTGAGGGTAAAGCCTCAGCTGTTTTTCTTTACTAGGTTCCACTTCCCAAATTGCCCATCAAAGTACAGCTATGATGCAGTAGATGCCTCCTCTAGGGCTGCTGTCTCTGGCTGTGTGATGAGGTGCTATTCCTGGCTTCGCCTTCAATCCTTGCCAGGTGATATTAAAATAACTTCTGGATAACCAAAACTTGTTTAGCACTGCTGTCGTAGAGCTGTTAGACCTTTCAGGGTCAGGGCAAGTTCATGGAAGATTTGAAGAGCATCTTTTTTTTCCCATTCCCAAGTTTCAGAAGAACTATTCTGGTAACGCTGCCCTTCTGCATAGACTGGCTAGACAGTCTGCAAAACGTAAGAAGTCTCCTAGGTGTCTCTTCTAATAATCCTACTCAAACGCCTAGACGCCAAAAGCAGTCCTTTCCTGGCAAGTCTGCAGCCGTAAATCCAAAAGTTAGGCAAGTACTATCACTCTGTGTATGAAGCAACTTCACTTTATTAAAAAAAAAAAAAAAAAAAAAAAGCATCATAAGCCCTTTCGGGTAAATCCCTTCATCAGATGATAGTAAAAACATAGCATCTAATATAGTACAACACAGCCAATGAAAATCAATAGTTTACCCTCGTTTTTGCTAGAGCTGGTTTTAAAGGTACAATGGCCAGTCTGCAGCTATCTGACTTTCTGCCCTCCCCTTCTATCTCAGCCAGGTTCCCTTGTCCCTCAGGCTTTTTCTGCCTCTCCTAGTTTGGCAAAAAATCATCAGACTCTCGGGTTCCCTCCATCAGGCAGGGTTACTTTATGGCCTGGAAAACCCTTCCTTCCTTTTCCGGTATCCTCAACCTCTTGCAGAACAACTGCCAGGAGTAGTTAGACTAGGGAACCATTAACTGGTTCCTCAGACTGAGAGGGATCTTTGGTTTTATTCCAGAAAGTTTCTCATCCCCAAGAAATAAGGGTCTTGGAGACCTGCCCAGGATCTTTCCTTTTGAATGCTTTTTTCTTCAGACTTTGTTCCCCCGTTGTTTCACAGGCCTTTCTAGTTTCCCTAGACCTAAAGGGCACCTACCTTCATATTCCTATCTACCCTCTATTGGGGAGATTTTTGTGTTTCTCTGTTTCTTCCTCTCAGTTCTCTGCTTTGCCTTTTGGGCTTTCAATGGCCCCAAGGGTATTCACCGAATGCCTGGCTCCAGTGGTCACCTTTTGCAGGCATTGGGGCATTACTCTTCTATCTGGATGGCCTCTTGTTTAAGGCCCCTTCACATACCAAACTATTATAGGATCTTCACTTTACTCATCTTCTGTTGCACAGCCTGGGGTTCACAGTAAGCCTTCAGAAGTAGACTCCATTTCAGGATCACATCTTTCTAAGCTGCAAGATCCAAACTGTTCCAGTGCTAGCCTCTTTTCCTCACACCAAGGTTTTCTCTGTCTCTGCTCTCTCTCAAGAATTATTTTCTGTCTGTTCTCTCTCAAGAATTATTTTCCCTCTCTGCACTCTCAAGAATTATTTTTAGTCTCTGCTTACCCTGTCTTGTCTTCTAGTGAGGGAGTTTCGAAGGGCTCTGGCATTCATGGCTTCTACTATCCCCATGCTACCCTTGGCCAGGCTTGGTATAGGAGAGTCTCACTGGTCTCGAATCAGTGTGGCTTCTACATTGCCACCCGCTAGACTATCTGGTTCCACTGCTTTCTTGTCTCAAACTGGAACTTCACTGGTGGGTTCAGCAAGCATCTCTGTGTTCCCTTTCTACCTCCTCAGCCTTCCCAAGAACTCTTCACGGATACCTCAGAGCAGGGGTGGGGATCTGCTTCAGGCACCCTAAAGGTTCAGGGCCTTTGGTCCCCTCCAACTGAGGGCAGATCACATCAACATCAAGGAAGTGAGGGGACTTCCAAGATGGCTGCATATTGAATAACAGCTTGTTTGTACCTCTCCCAGTGTGAAAACAAAAACTCAGCAGAGAAAGCCAGTAGACTTGTGTTCATGGGTAAATTTCAGTGTGTCTGGTTTACATGTCACTAGAAGACAATTTGTTAAAGAGAAATGGCTTGGAGAAAGTGTTTACTGAAAGCATTCAAATGGTTTCTCAGCTGGGAGAGCAATAAAGATAGACAAAATTGAATAGCACGTGTGTGGTACAGCCTGTACTATTTAGTGTCTTAGCATGACTAGCCTTTTTTTTTGAAGTACTGTAGCCTGTTTGTGTGGCTATTAACTTAGAACTTTTGTTCTTATTAGGAAGCAAAAACTTCAGGATTTGACGATGTACATAATTTATTACGTTGCTAGGTTTTGGGGGGTTTCTTCTGTTTGAGGGCTTTTAAAAAAAAAATTATGTATATAGGCTCAAATGGATACAACAAGAAATAACTGTCGAACAGTATTTGCATGTAACATAAAAGTTGGATCTAGACATTTTAACAAAAAAGCAGTTGTACATAAAAGGTAGTACAGTAAACTCTCAGTTAACTGGCACCCATGGGGATTGGTAGATGCCGAATAACTGTAGTTTCTGGTTGCTTGAGAGTTACTATTAAAAATGGGCCTGACTAATACTGTACCCTATACTATTTGTTCGGTTTGATTTGTTCTTAGGTTGGGGAGAAGGAATTTATTCCTGTCTTCCTTTTTAAAACTCAAGGTATTTTTCTAACTGGGTTGGGGAAGGAAAGCAGAACACATGAAAATAGTACTGTATTTCTTCAGACAACAAACCCCCCCCCCCCCCCCCGTTTGCTTGAGCATTCTGGTTGTTTGAGTTCCAGTTAACTGAGTTTACTGTAATAACTGTATAAGAAAATTTTCTGTAATGTCTTTCAACCTGAATGGTCTTACAGATAAGATTAGTGAACTTTAAAAAATGTTGCGTGCAAATTTGAGTGCAAATATGTGTGCTACAGGAGACAAACCTGGAAAGAACTGAACATGTAAATTTGATTTTTAAAATAAAAAAGGTTTTCAGGATGGTTATTCAGGAAAATATCTGAGGCAAAGGAGTACTTGTATTAATTGCAAGAGGAGCTCCAATAATAGAGGAAAAAACAGATAATAATGGAAGATGTAAGGGGCTACGGCAAGGGAGGAGGATTACACGGGCATGCATTTATATTCCACCTAAAAGTGCTATAATGTCGCTGTGGGAGAAATAATCTGCTTTCAGCAAGGAATATTGCTGATAGGTGGAGACTGGAATTTTGGTTTTAAGATGTGTCTTGGGGGCCTAGAAGAGAAAATATGTTTAGTCCACAGATTCTTAATTTTAGCACTTGAATTTGCTTATTCGTGATCAGCACTTGTTCAGAACTTGTAAGCACTAAATAACCTATTAATTACTACAGCACTCAGCCTTCCTCATTACCTAGAGGAAAACAGTTTTGGTACTTACTTTCCTCACTTGCTTAGAGAAAAACAGCTCTTGTACTCACTTTCCTCACTTATCTAGAGGAAAATAGATTGTTTTTTTTATTCAGGCATGTCCAAGGGTCAGCACCCAGTGTTCTCTCCTGTCTATCTGATGAATCTGGGCATCTTGGGACAAGGTAGAAATTGCCTCATGTACACAGACCACCCTCTCCTCCTACCACCCAACACAACCTGTGAGAGATGCACTTATCTAGCCAAACTGAAGGTAAAGCTCTCTCCAATCAAGACTGAACTTGACAGTCAAGAGGAGAAGGTAAACACTTGCACCACACTCATCGCATAGTCTCACTAAATCTACACCACCAAAATCCACACATAGAACTACAAAAACATTCACAGAGGCTCTCAATAATCTGCTCAAGCAACAGAGATCTCCAAAGCAGAAATGCAAGCAACCTCCACCCCCAAACACAGCCCAAATGACACCTAGCCCGCAGACTCAAGTGTGCCACTCAACCACAGCCAATAAGGCAGAACGTACCCAACACACTAGTCATAGACGAGACTATAATCAGGCACACTGATGTCCCACTCACCAGGCTAAACAAGGAGAAGGTTACTGTCAGCTGCCTGTCGGGTGCCAGGATCCGCCACATTACCCACGCACTCAGGTCACCCCACAACAAATACAAATATGACTCTGTCATTGTCCATGTTTGTGTGAACGACCTGAGACGTACCTCCCTGGACTACATGAAAAGAGACATCAAAGAGCTCTCCGATCTTGTAGCCCAGGCAGGTATGACACTAGCCCTGAGTAGCATTCTGCCATCACCCAGAATGATTCTGCAGTACAAGGACAAAATGATTGACTTCAACAATTGGCTAAGCTTCTGGTGCCATTCTAAAGGGATCCAGCATCTGTCTGCCTGGGATGACATGGTCGACAGACCACGATGCTTTGCCAGAGATGGCCTGCACCTGTCACCCCTGGGATTCCGAATACTGGATAAGGTTCTTGCCGCCCCTATAGTGCCCTTTTTAGGCAAGGTTCAAATGACAAATTCATCACCGTAACAGGAACAGGCAAGCAAAAACTTGAGGGTGATGCTACTCAATGCCAGAAGTCTAAATCTCAAAATACACTCACTCGAGGCACTCCTTAAAGGAGAGCATCAATATCTGTGCAGTGACTGAGACAGAGAGACCTGGTTAAAGGCTCCAGAGAGCACCCCTGCACTACCAGGCTATAACTCATACCACACTTTTCGGCCATGTAACCTGGACCGGAACACCAAAGGCGGTGGTGTATCCATATTCATTAAGGATATCCACACCTCCAGGCTAGTTTCTCAGCATAATGCAGCAGAGGTTATCCAAGTGCAACTAACTCTGGGCAAAACTGCAATCCAAATTGTAGCTTGCTACAGATCACCCACCATGCCCCAGGATTCTCACTCCTCTTTTCTTGATGTACTGGAAGCTATTAGGGTTCAACCAAACACCCTAATAATGGGCGATCTTCAACTACCCCACCATTAACTGGGAAAACTACTCGTGTACCAACTCCTTCACGCAACGCTTTCTGGAATTCATAAACTCCAGTGCCCTGGATCAACTTATCCACACCCCCACCAGGGGCAACAATATCCTAGATCTAATCATTAACCAACATGAGTGACCGGTGTTCTACACCTGAAGTCAATGCCTCATTAGTCCGATCCAACCATAAGCTAATTACTCTAGATATCCACATCCTGCCTCCACCCCCCATTAAGGAAACCATGATAAAAAATTTCTCCAAAGCCAACTTCATGCTTCTTAAGACAGAAGTGGTGAACTTCATGACACCCATGCAGATGGGACAATACAGTTAAGACTACTGAATCCTACACAATTGCACTTTATAAGCACTTACATGAGTGCATGTATCGTGCTATCCCAAACAGAACCAAGATGCTATCCTCCAAAAAAAGGAAGCCAATCTGGTGGTCCCCTGCCATAAACAAGCTGTACAACAGAAGGAAGAAACTCTTGCAAAAAGAGTAAAATCCCACAAGTGGAGGAGCTCCCTGGTCAGCCTCAGTAAGAAGCTGCGATCCCTGATGAAATCCTCCAAAGCTAGTTACAAAAACAAAATCGTCACTGATTGATTCTAAAGACGACCACAAAGCATTTTATAGCTATGTCAAGAATCTCAATGGCAATACAGCACAATGGCGCTAAATGTACAGACCCAACTGATATTGCCAACATCCTGGCAGATAGGTTCAGTGCTAATTTTACCCCCCTCTCACCCCCTAAAGAGCCCATCTCTATATTGGAAAACTGCAAAGTTCCTGTAATCATGGCTGCACAGGTAAAAAACGCACTCTCCAAAGCCAAGAACACGACATCCATGGGACCAGACAACATCCCAGGCTGCGTGAACTACAGAACGAACTGTCACCCCACCTAAATACCATGCTCAATCATAGCCTCACCTCAGGCTTTGTGCCTGCTGAATGGTGCACAGCAACGGTTATCCCACTCCACAAGGGGGGAGCCACCACGGACTCCGGGAACTACCGCCTCATTAGCCTGATGAGCCTGGTCTGCAAGGCCATGGAACGTATCATCATGGAACTTATAAACAAAGACATTGGTAATCTCCAAACTCTGGATCCCACCCAGTTCAGGTTTGTAAAAGGCAGATCATGTCTCCTAAACCTGATAGACTTCTTTGAAGCAGTCACTAAAGCCGTAGACAAGGGTAAGGTAGTTCACACAGCCTATCTAGATCTTGCCAAGGCTTTTGACACCATCCCCCACTCTGGAATTATAGATAAACTCACTAAACTAGGTATAAATCCCTGTGTCACCAAGATGGGTTGCCAACTGGCTCACTGACAGAACCCACACTGTGAAAGTAGCAGACTCCAAATCGGACTTCAGACCAGTGACAAGTGGAGTACCACAGGGTTCAATCCTGGGTCCTCTCCTGTTTGGTATCTATTTCTCTGAAGTACAGGCTAACACAGAAGGTCTTTGGCTAACGAAGTTCGCAGATGACTGCAAACTAGGAGCCATAATTGAAACTCCTAACGATGTGGACATCCTAGGGCCTCACTGAGACGGATGCCTGGTGTCAAAGCCATGAGCTCAAGTTCCATGCCAAAAAGTGCATTGTCATCCCCTTTGGTAAAAACTCTGTACCCATGAGCTACATCATAAGCGGTAGTATACTTAACACCAAAAGTGTGATGAGACCTTGGGACACAGGTGGACAGTAGTCTCTCCTTTGATAATCACATCGCCACAGTAGTCAGGAAATCCTACGTGGCGCACCTCATCACAAAAGGTTTCTCATCCAGAAAGAGGTCATTGTTCCCCTCTACCCATCACTCATTAGACCCATTATAGAGTACAACGCCCCTTTTGGTATGTACCTCAAAAGACATCTACAACAACTGGAATGGCCGCAGAAATACCTCACAAAGAGGATTACCGGCTTCAAACAGATGCCCTATGCAGACGGTCTCAAAACTCCAGCTTTACTCCGTAGCATATCGCCTACTCAGAGGTGATCTCTGCCTAACATACAAAGCTATGTCAAACCCAGAGCTGTTGGACACACTCCACTTAAAGAAATCCCAATCCCTCCGAGCTACACGCTCTAGGGACCTAAACCTTGTCACCACAATAAACAGAACATGCCGGAGGGACAGATATCTGTCCCAGAGACTTCCCATACTCTGGAATAAACTACCTATCTATATCGAACAAATCTCCTCATTAACACTCTTCAAGAAAAATCTTGATGATTGGATGGGAAATAGGAAATTCACCCCAGGGATCACCTCTGTGGCTCTGCTCAACAGTGGCAGAGGAAAATAATTTCCTTGGGTGGCAAAAGCCAGGGTATCTTTTTGGCTGGGCTTGTATAGGTCCCAGGGCCGATAGCCTAGTACCTACCTATGAATATAACAAAGGAGAGTAGATTTTTGGAGAAATTTATAAATTTGTTTGGCATGTAAGATGTGAATTCAGTACCAGGAGATGGGGTTGAATTTGCATATTTATTCTCAAAGGTACAAAAACTGGGCTAGACTAGATAGAATGTTATATCTCACAGGAACATGTGCATTTAATTGAAGGTCGTGAAAATGCACCCAATAACTATTTCAGATCATTCACCAATAATAAGTAAAATAAAAACACAAGGTAATAAAAATGAGACACTGGCGCTTTTCCACCCATCTGTTGAAAGGAGAGGAATTTAAGGAATGTTTTTTTTGGAATTGATAGCAATCCATTACCAATCTACAGAAAAATCCCCAGGAATAGATGGTATTCCTGTGGAAGCTAGGAGGGGAAAAACTGAGATCTGGACGGTTGTTAACGGTATTTTTAAGAAAATTACCAGCATCCTGGAAGAAAGTGGTGGGTAACGGTAATACCTAAAAGAGGGTTAAGATCCATTGGATCCAGATTCATACAGGCCCATTTCAATATGAAGCCATGATTATAAAGTGTTTGTCTATAATGGCTAAAAGAATGGCAAAAGTGATACCAAAATTGATAGATATGAACCAGTGTGGTTTTGTGGAGGGGAGGCAAACATTTGACAGTATCAACAAAACTTTGATGATCCAGAGGGAAGCAGAATGTAAGAAAATACCACTGTTATTTGTGGGTCTTGATGCAGAGAAAGCATTTGACAGAGTAGACTGGGACTTCATGGGCAGGGTAATGGAAGCATTTGCTTTCCTTGATACAATTATAAGGTTCATTTAGGAGTATGAGGGATCAAAGGTGAAAATTAAAGTGGGTGGGGGTTCTCTCTGACTTCTGCTTGAGTAGAGGAACCAGGCAGGGTTGTCCAAGTTTCCCCTTTGTGTTATATTTAGAACCTTTGGCAAAGAAAATAAGGGACTCAGAAATTCAAGGATAATAATTGGTATGGTAATCAGAAAACTCCGACTCTTTTTACTGATGATATTCAAGTGACATAGTGTTGTGGAACATTTTTAAGACCGCTTCAAATCTTCTCGGGATACAAAATTAAAGGCAATAGAGATAAATTATGTACCCACACATGAATTGGACCAACAATATCTTATGTTTATGGGGACATGATAAAATTAAGTATTTAGGGGTAGGGATTAAAAATGACTCTGTTGTGGCAGCTAAGGATATGTTGAATGTACAGAAGATAATACAAAAATTGAGAAACTGGAAGCTTTATGGATATATGGATACTAAGATGCAAGCAATTAAAATATTTAGTCACTTTAATCGTGTACACACGTCTGACATATTTTTATCAACCAGAGGAGAAGCTGCGGATAGCAATTAGAGTTGAAGGATTTTGTCTGGGAAGGGAAGCCAGCAAGGGTCAAGTGGGATAAGATGATTCTTCCACTAGAATAAGGCAGACTAGGATTACCCAATTTGAGGGTGCATCTTGGAGCAGCACAGTTAAGCTGTTAATACGCAGCACAAGCAGAAAACTATAATTCGAAGTGGAAAGGAATGATGCAGGGGAAGCTCAAGAATTAATGAGAGATTGGGATTTTGGATTCAGATTCTTAAGGAGAACAACAAATATCATATGGAGTATTATATTCATAAAATAGTAGGGAGTATTAAACCAGCACGAGAATGGAAAAAAACGATTCTGCCAATAGGGACAACTGTGGTTAGGGATACAGATAGGAGGCTGGAATTTGTTGGAGAAAACTGGCAAAGGAACAAATGTATTGGAAGTAAATAACTAGAAAGAGAAAAGTAATAGAATGGGAAGAGGCCAATTATTTGGACTGCAGGGTAGAGAGTTTCTTCCCCATCAAAGATTGATATCAAGAGTATAGGCAGAGAAATACAGGGTCCTAAATGAAAGACAAGCACTGGTAGAGTTTTTAATAGAGTCTAGAACAGAAGCTGCCATTAAATAATTAGTAGAGCATGTAAAATATTGCATTTTGATAAGAATCAGAGGAGCCTTAGGAAGGATTGGTAAGAGACATTGGATAAGCAATTCAGAGACAATGGGGGATATGTGTACATCTCCAAATGTGTAATGAGCTGGCAGATTTTGGGGATTCCCTGCGGACTGCTCTGTCGGAGGTGCTGGGTGAGCAGATTGGATTGACTGTGGAGATAGCTTATGATACAGAATTGGAGTTGCCTAGACATAGTAAAGCCTTGCTGAGTCTAATTATGAAGGCTGTCAAAAAAGCAATTACTAGAAAATGGAAGTCAAAGGCTAGACCAGCTTTATTAGAAGTAGTGAATATAGTAACAGAGATAAAAATGGAATTTAGATCTTTAGGAAAGGAATAAACTACATAGGAAAAAAATGAGAATTGTGGGAACAATGTATGCAGAGAAGGAATGAGGTTTATTAGATAGGATTTGAATGAGCCTTATAATGCTCAACTGACAATGATTGGATAGATTATGTGATGTATAATGTTTAACTACAGTTTCAATGGTGTCTAAGTAATGTTTGCAACTAAAGTAGTGTTAGTGTTGCTTGTCTTAAATGTATATAAATGTAAGATTGCCTATATCATATATGATAATTTAATAAAGATGTTTTATTGGAAAAAAAAAATCAAGGAACTGAGGGCTCTTACTTTGGCTCTTCAAACTTTTTGCTTGCTCTGGGTACCAGTCCCTTGAAAGTTTTTGCAGACAGCACAACAGTCATGTGGTACATCAAGAAGCAAGGGGGCAAGAGGTCTTGCCTTCTTTTGTAGACTAGTGCTTCAAGCCTGGAAAATGGCCATCAGTCAGCAAATGACCCTACAGGCAGTCTACGTACCTTCAGAGTGAAATTTTGTACCAGATTCTCAAATCGGGTCCAGGACACAGCTTCACGAATGGATGCTTCACAGAGATGTGTTTCTAGACCTAGTTCATCAATGGGGTGTTCAAGTGGATCTTTTTGCCTCCCTAATGAATCGACAACTCCCTCAGTTCTCTTCCAGAGTCCAAAGTCCTTTGGCTTGGACAGTGGACCCCATGCCTTCTTGGAAGGGAGTGTTCCTTTATGCCTTTCCTTGCCTTCCTCTGTTTTCCAAGGTCCTTTACAAGATCAAGAAGGACACTAACTCCCTTTTGGCCCAGACAGCACTGGTTCCCCCTCTTATTCCACGTGGCCAGAGGTAGTCATCACAAATTACCTCACTGTCCACCCTCATTTGTCCAGTCTTTCAACTGACACTTTGGGTGATAGGGTTTTGATTCCTTTCTGACACTGATTTTCTGAGGATGTGCTTAGCTTCCTGCAGGAGGCCAGGAAACCCAATACCAGAAAGTCACATGTCCAAACTAGAAAAGATTTTCTGTCTGGTGTTTTAAACATCACCAGGATCCCATTGTGGTGGATGACCCCTTGGTTCTTTCCTACCTGTGTGAACTGCTGCATGCTGGCTTGCTATATTCTTCAGTGAAAGCTCACTTGTAAGATATTTCTGCTTGTCTGCCACTTACTCTTACTTTGGCCTCTAGATTGAGGTCCAGCAGCTTCTAAAATGCATCCTTAATTTCAGATCCCAGTAAAACCCATTCTACCTTCTTGAAATCTTGATTTTTGTCCTTAAACTGATTCAGGCTTTTTTTTTTTTGTCTGCCACCTCTTCCTTGCAACATTGCACCTGGAAGACTTTTTATTGCTTTCTTTAACCTCTGCCAGAAGGGTATCTGAACTTCAAGCTTTGATGGTGGCCCCTCCTTTTTTGTTTTTCAAGAGACTTGGTGCTTCTTTATACGAATCCTTTTATGCCGAAGGTGGTTAATGAGCTATCCAGCTTCCTTCTTTTTTCCCTTTGCCACAGTCTGCTAGTGATATAGATGTTCTTCGTGTTTCATTGTTGCAGTCATCACCTGTGGGTTATCCCTCCTGTGGTAGTCCTCTGCCGGCCCGAATACCAGAGTCTGTTTTTCTGCATCAGCTGCGGTCGCATGCTGTCTGATGTCAGGTAGTCAGTGGTGTAAAGGATAGCAGCTGACACCATTACATTAGTCTTTCTTGCCGTGGAGCCCATAGCAGAAGCAGTTCGCAAGTGTGCCAGTTGAAGGAAAAACCTCTTCCTGATAATGTCCAATCTAAATTACTTGATGCACCCTTGGATAAGGACCCCTTGTTTGGAGAAAAAACAGAAGTGCTTAAAAAGATGGAAGACTAAGCAAAATCTATGCAAACAATAAAAGATTTCCTTCATGTACAACAGCTTAGGTCAAGCAGGAACTTTCCTTCAAAACACTTGTATTTTCCTGCACCTAGCAGACAAGGCAAGGTACGCCCCGCAGGGACAGACCACCCAAACAGTGGACCCCTCCCACTCCAAAGGCAGGGAGTTCTAGGCCATCCTTCTATGGCAAAAACTTATCAATGACTCCCCCCCCCCCCCCTGCCCTTTTTTCGCTCAACAAAAACTAGGAGAAAGGTTCTCCCTCTGTAAAGAAAATTGACTCTCTCTGACAAAGGACCAATGGATCTTAAAGATAATTTTTCAGAGATGCAAATTCTCCTTTAACGAACTCCCAATTCTATGAGGGTACCCAGACTTGCCTTCAAATCAGTGGGCAGAGGCATTGAAACAAGTCCAAACTCTCGTATCCCAAGGGGCAGTAGAACCTGTCCCCTCAGATTAAACAGACAAAGGCTTTTATTCCAGACTATTCCTGGTTCCCAGAAAAGAGGGCACGTGGTGCCCCATCCTGGATCTATCCATTCTGAACACCTTCCTAGTGGTCCTCAAATTTAAAATGCTAACCTTACAGCAGCTGCTGCCTATGCTGACAAAAAAATGCCTGGTTAGTAACCCTAGCTCTAAAAGATGCCTACGTCCACATCCCCATAAGGGAATCATGCAAGAAATGCCTTTGCTTCAGAGCAGGCTTTCAGCATTCAGTTCTCTGCGCTACCCTTTTGGCTTATCTACTGCTCCCAGGGTATTTACCAAATGTTTAGCCCTGCCATAGCCTTCTGCAGGCAGAAAAATATACAAATGTACCCTTATCTGGACGACTGCCTCATTCAGGCAGACTGCAAAGAAAAGCTCCTCAGGGACGTCCTCTTTGTCAAAACCCTGCTAACCTCCTTAGGGTACACCATCAACGAGAAGAAATCAAAGCAAACACCCTCCAGGAAGATCATTTTCTTGGGAGCACTGCTGGACACAGCATCCCAAATGGCCTTCTTATCCCCAGAAAAGCAGAGCTTTTTGCCTCTATTTCACCCAGCTGGCTTCCAGAACTTCCCTCACTGCCAGGAAGTTCCTCCAAGCCTTTGGGTACATGGCATCTTGCATCCTTCTAATTACTCTAGCCAGGCTTCACATGTGAAAACGTCAGTGGTACCTAAAGAACCTTTGGTGTCAGCACTCTCTGCCTCCAGAGACCTCTTCCTCCGATCCCCTGTATAAGAGCTGAGTTTCTTTGATGGGGAAGGGCCTGTGCTCAGACCAAGGGTCTTTTTTTCACCCTTTGCCCAAGCGGGTAGACCATTACCACTGATGCCTCCAACAGCTTGGGGCACTCACCTAGAAAGCAGGTGCACCCAAGGTCTTTGGGATGCACAGCACCTTCCCATACACATCAACCTGAAGGAAATTATGGCGGTACAAAAGGCTCGGACTTCCTTCAAACCCCATTTCAAGCCCGGGGTTCTGCTTATCAAAATGTACACCACAGTAATGTGGTACACAACCTAGGAGGGACCCAATCTTGCCCTCTGTGCAGGCTAGCCATAAACCTATAGGTGACGGCCTCTTCCATGGGACTACACCCAATAGCCCAGTACCTACCCAGGATCAACGACACTCTGGCAGACCACTTGCAGAAGGACCCCTAAAATGGCAGCTCCACAGAAAAATCTTTTTACGTATCACTCAGGAGTGGGGGACTCTGGAGGTGGACCTCTTTGCTTTACACCTCAACCATCGGCTGAAAAAATTCTGTACCAGGCAGTCTTTGTGTACGCATTCCCTCCTCTGCCTCTTATTCCAAAGGTACTGATCAAAATAAAGGAGGACAGACTGAAAGCCATCCTCATTGCTCCATATTGGCTCAGACAGCATTGGTACCCCTTACTATGCAGCATGACCTTACAGCTTCCCAGGCAGCTTCCCTGATCTCAGACTTCTTGACTCTGGTAGGGGGGGAATGCTGCACTCAGACTTGCAAAGCTTCCCTGATCTCAGACTTCTTGACTCTGGTAGGGGGGGGGAATGCTGCACTCAGACTTGCAAACTATCAGCATGGCTAATACTCTAAAGGCAAACAAGGGGCCCCTGTTAAACAAACATGTCCTAGACATTATCACAGAGGCCAGAAGGCTCCGCACCAGAAAATCTTATGCAGGAAAATGGGAAAGATGTTGCTCCTGGAGCCAGTCCAGAGGGGGCAATACCTCAACCTTCCATCCCTCTTATCCTGGACTACCTAGTGAAGCTACTTAGTGGCCTCTCCTTCTCTATTGAAATCCACGCCTCAGCCATCTCTGCTCATTTTGATACAGAACAGCCCCTGTTCTCCCATCCTTTGATTGAACAATTCCTCCGAGGGGCTTCTAATATATCAGACCTCTCAGAAGGCCACCCACTCAAGCCTGGGACTTGAATTATGTTTTGGAAAAACTTACTTTACCACCTTTCGAACCTGCTGCTTCAGCAGAACTAAGATTCCTGTCCTGGAAGACTGCTTTTCTCCTATCACCTCAGCCAGGAGAGTTTCAGAACTTCAGGCACTGATGGCCGTTGAGCCCTTCATCTTCCATGCAGACAGGGTCTCCCTGAAGACTAATCCCTCCTTTATGCCCAAGGTGGTATCTAATGCAACTCTCAATCAGGCCATAAGGCCATACATCTACCCACCCTCTTCCTAACCCTCAAAACAAGGGTGAGAGAATTCTGCACTCACTAGATGTGCAGAGACAGCTCGGATACTATCTGGACCATATCAAACACTTCAGGAAAATGAACCAACTATTTGTCAAGCTTTGCCCCAGGGGCAGAGGGGAAGCCCATTTCCAAGCAAATCCTTTCCAAATGGATATCGCACTGTATCCATTTCTGCTACAGATTGCATGGAACCCCCCCCCCCCCAAGTCTATTAGAACCCATTCCACTAGGGCAGCCTTCAGTTCCACAGCATTCCTCAGAGGAGTTCCCACCTGGACTTCTGTCCATACCTTTACCAAGCATTACCACCTGCCACTATTTTCTAAGGCTAGGGCAGGGTTTGCCTCTGCAGTTCTGCATGGCATGCTGACCCATTCCTATAAGCCTACCACCCCTATCCTCAGCTTTGGGAATCCTCCCACAGGTGATGACTGCAACAGTGAAACAGGAACATAGTACAGTTGTGTACACCCACTCTCCTTCCCCCTTGTATCTTCTTCTTTTATTTATGACGCAGAAAAACATTGACTCTGGTATTAGGGCTGGCCGGGGACTACCATAGCAGGGATAACCCACAGGTGATGATTGCAACAGTGAATACATTCTAACATCTATGTGTACACAACTGTACTTTCTTCATACCTTGGACTTGCATAGAAAGCTCATTATTTAGACAAAACAAAGGCTTTTCGTAAATTTGATCAGCTTTTCGTTTCATACCAGGACATTGGGGTTGACCGTTTTTAAGCAAACCATTTCCTCCTGGATTTCCAAGGCCATTTCTTTACTTTGCAAACAGTTGCCTGCTTCTGTTGGGGCTCCTTTTACTAGTGCAGTGGCTTCCTCAGGGGCTTTCTTCAAAGGTTTTTACACCATCTCTATACTTGAAGTGGCTACTTGGTCCTCTGTTCACACATTCACTAAACATTACAAATTGGAAGTAATTTCCAGAGCTATGGCAGGCTTTTGCCAAGACTACCTGCATGGGTCTGTGGACTGCTGCTCCTTGCCTTCCTCCCTAACCTCTCAGTAGCTTTTGTGCTCTCCCAAGGGTGATGAATGTGATATGGATGGACACGGTGCAGGTTTGTAAAATCTTACAATAGTAGATGTCCTTTTCACTGTTTGCAGTATACGCTTCCTTCCTCCAACCCCCTGTCCTTTTTTCTCCTTGTCCCATGGGTGGTATTTTGCTTCTAGCCGATGTTCTTCTTGTCTTTTCTTTTTCTTCCTCTTTCTGTATGTACACGCAGTCCTTTCCACTGGAGGTCCTGGTTCTCCTGAGGCATTTCACTTTTGGGTTGGGAGCGTTTGCCAGTCACCTTTATGCCCTATGCTGCTGTGGGTAGTGTACATCTTGTAGATCAGTGTGTGTGGTGTACCTTTTAAGAAGCATTCCAGTTAGTAGGCACATGCATGCACGTACTAAGCACGTGCAAGCAAGATTGCCATTTTGAGTGAGCAGCTAGTGAGAGCATGCATGTATGTAGCCCATTCGTTTAAGTTCAGTGTTGCTGCCATACATCCTGATGTTTTTGTATACAATAAAGTACTTGAGCCTTAACATCTTCTTAATTTACACAAAGTACTGAGCACATGCAAGCAAGAGTGCCATTTTGAATGAGCAGCCAGAGTGAAAGCAAGCATATATGTAGTCAGTCAGTTAGTTCAGTGTTCCTGCCATCCATCCGGAAGTGTTTGCATACAATAAACTAATTAAATGAACACCCAAGCCTCAATGTCTTCTTAATGTACACAAAACAAGTGACACATCTGATTTACAACGCTCCTAGGTAATTAAGGTTTTGGTATAATGGCTGGATGTTGGGCTGTCCTTGGCAGGAGATCCCAGAGGTGATGAATACTGCAAGAGTGAAAAGGACAACTTTTGTTACAGTAAGAGTTTACACAACTGCTCTTTCTCCAGGAAGAGCTGACACAGACCACTTGTGTCAGAGCCATGGATTAAAACTAAATGACAAAAATTAATAATACTATCCTTCTGGAAGTTCTCCACCCCTCGTAACTATCATTGACACCACCCCCTAAGAGTCAACCCAGTTGTCGGGGACTTGAAGGGATACAGACAGTAATCTAGGCTTTGACTATCGTATGTCTACAGCAGTGAGGAAGTTATTCTATGGTTTGCAACTTTTATAAATAATGGTATAGCATCTAGGTCCAAGGAAGTTCTTGTTCCACTGTATTCAGCATTCATCAGACCTGTCAAGTACAATGCCCATTTTGTATGTAGCCAACCGGGCACATCCAACAGTTGGAATATCCACAGAGGTTCCTCATTAAAAGAATATAGGGCATAAGTAACATGCCCTATTCAGACAAAGCCATAACTGTAGATCAGTATGTATATATCTATACCTTTAAGAAGCTTTCCGTGGGCTTGCACATGTGTATAAATACTGTACACGTGCAAACCTGACTGTCATTCTGTAGTAAACTGTTGAGATGCAAGCATGCATGTCTGTGTAGTCTGTCAATTAATCAGTTTGTGTATATTTTGTATTGCGGTTATCCATCCTGATGTTTGTGTAATAAAGCATATAAACAAGCTACCCCATCTGTTCGTCTTTAATTGTAAACCAAGACAAGTGACATGGTGTCAGAATGGGATCCAGAATCAAGACCAAGAGGCACTCATGTTGGAAGAATATAGAGGAATAGATCATCCCTACTGCACGTGTAACTCGCAAAACAGGTCAGAAATGAATTTCAGATACTAAAACTTGTTCAAATGATTTCTTGCTCAAAAACTAAAATGCACTCTGTGCTCAAAACGAATTTCTAGTTAAACAAAATGTTGAAACTGCGACATATTGATAAATATTCAAAATAGTTATGAACATTTTTGAAACCATGTCCGAATCGCATAAAATGTACAAAATAAAGGAAAACCGCATTTTGCGGTACATACTACTTTTTCTCATTAAAGCTATTCAAGATATCGGACATATACAAAATGTTTGCATGTTTGGGCAGTATCAGTACAGTTTTCACAAAATACAGCCATTTCAAGCAAAGTACAGTATTTCGAAGAGTTTATTGTACATTTGAATGTACAAGTACTTGCTGTGTGTGCATGTTCAGACATAATTACAAGGGCCATATTTTCAGTGTGTTTGGACATAAAATCACTTTACTATGATTCCGAATGAATATGGCTTTACTGCCATTAGAGACGTCTTAAACACAAATATGGTACGGGCAGGCAAGTTGAAACCTTATGCCAACTTTTAGAAAGTGTCTTGGAAAATTAACATATTTGTGTATGGTAAGTATTATCAAACAGTGGGGGTTGTAATAGGCATCCCCGTTGCAAACTGCTATGCTACACTAGTTCTAAGTGAATGGGAAGAGCAATATATAAATTCTGACTCCTGTTTTCAAAAACAGGACGTGATGTTTCTAAAAAGATTTGTGGATGATATTTTTTTTCACATGGGAGGGAAGTGAAACTGACCTTATTGCATTTGTGGAATACCTGAACTCCACTACTGAACTTTTGCATTTTTCTATGCAGTATTCAGATTGTACCATACAGTTTTTAGAGGTTGACATATGACATGATGGATTGTGCATACAAACTTCTATTTATAAAAAGAATGTGAATAAAGACCAGTATGCATCCCCCCATATTTATAAAGGAGTGGTTAAGAGTCAAGCTATGCGTATGAGTAGATTAAATACTGATGATGCTAATTGTGTTAGACAAATGGATGAAGCTTTAACTTCCTTTAGGATAAGAGGGTATGCAAATGAAATGCTGAATGAGGCAAAAAACTATGCTTTATCAAATAGGCATACCGTGTGCACCCTTTTCTTTAGTGAAGGTGCTAATAATCAAAATAATAATAATGGTGATAAACAGCCTACAAGTACTCGTTACATTATGGGGTATAGTAGATGCAGTGATGGGATTGGAAATATAACTGACAATTGGAGCATTCTTGGAAGCTTTTCTGGTCTGAAGGACAATTGCTCACAAACCATTTTTTACTTGTAGAAAATGTAGTGTTTGACAGTAAAGAGGGAGAAAAGGACCTATACTGATTGGCTAGACAGAGGGACTGAGCTGGAAAAGATGTGCAGCAGGTAAGGGTGATAAAGGATAGTGAGGGGAGTGTGTTGAGCAGATGGGAAAGAGTACTTTTGAGGGGCTGATGAATGAAGAGAATGAGAGAGAAGGTTGGATGATGTGGGGATAGTGAATTGGGAAGTGAAACAGATGAACAAGGCAGAAATATGGATAGCTATGAAGAGGATGAAGAATGGAAAGGCTGTTGGTCCAGATGACATACCAGTGGAAGCATGGAGGTGGTTAGGAGAAATGGCAGTGGAGGTTTTAACCATGGCCCCATGGACTATGATGTTTGCAGATGACATTGTGATCTGTAGTGAGTAGGGACCAGTAGTTTAATGAAATCTTGGAAAGTCAGAGGATGCTTGAGGAGTGGAGAAAGTGTTTTGATGCCTATTTTTAAGAATAAGGGTGATGTACAGAGCTGTAGTAACTACAGAGGGATAAAACTGATCAGCCACAGCTTGAAGTTATGGGAAAGAGTAGTGGAAGCTAGGTTAAGAAGGGAGGTGATTAGTGATCAGCAGCATGGGTTCATGCCAGGAAAGAGCACTACAGATGCGGTGTTTGCTCTGAGAGCATTGATGAAGAAATAGAGAAGGTCAGAAGGAGTTGCATTGTGTCTTTGTGGACTTGGAGAAAGCATATGATAGGGTGCCTAGAAAGGAGTTGTGGTATTGTATGAGGAATTGTAGGAGTGGCAATTTTAGGAGTGGCAGAGAAGAGTGGTACAGGATATGCGCAAGGGTAGTGTGACGGTGGTGGTCTGCAGTGGGAGTGACAGATGCGTTTAAGATGGAGGTGGGATTACATCAAGGATCAGCTCTGAGCTCTTTCTTATTTGCAGTGGTGATGGACAGGTTGACAGATGAGATCAGACAGGAGGCCCCATGGACTATGATGTTTGCAGATGACATTGTGATCTGTAGTGAGTAGGGACCAGGTTGAGGAGACCCTGGAGAGGTGGAGATGTACTCTAGAGAGGAATGAAGGTCAGCAGGGCTAAGACAGAATGTGTGTGTGAATGCGAGGGAGGATAGAGGAATGGTGAGGATGCAGGGTGTAGACTTGGCGAAGGTGGATGAGTTTTAAGTACTTGGGATCAACAGTTCAGAGTAATGGTGAGTGTGGAAGAGAGGTAAAGAGAGTACAGGCAGGGTGGAATGGGTGGAGAAGAATGTCAGGAGTGATTTGTGACAGACTGGTACCAGTAAGAGTGAAAGGGAGGGTCTACAAGAGGGTAGTGAGACCAGCTATGTTGTATAGTTTGGAGGTGGTGGCATTGACAAAGGCAGGAGTCAGAGCTGGAAGTGGCAGAGTTAAAGATGTTAAGATTTGCACTGTGTGTGACAAGGATGGACAGGATTAGGAATCAGTATATTAGAGGGTCAGCTTAGGTTGGGCAGTTTGGAGACGGTCAGAGAGGTGAGATTGTGTTGGTTTGGACATGTGCTGAGGAGGGATGCTGGGTGCATTGTGAAAAGGATGTTAAGGATGGAACTGCCAGGTAAGAGGAAAAGAGGAAGGCCTAAGATGAGGTTTATGGATGTGGTGAGAGAGGACATGATGCAGGTGGTTGGTGTGACAGAGCAATATGCAAAGGACGGGAAGAAATGGAAACCGATCTATTGTGACGGACCCTAATGGGAACAGCCGAAAGAAGTAGTAACTTAAAGAACAGGTTATGTTATGAAGATCTAAAGTAACCAAAAAGTAAGATTGTTGAATATGGTACTTTTCCTCGCCATAATTGCTGTAGTTGAACATTCATGGAGACCAACAACACGTTTACTAATCCTCACAATAATAAGCCTTTTACTTTCAGGTGCTCAGCAACTTGTGGCACTAGCAACATCATATATTTAGCTATTTGCGTGCTCAGCAACTTGTGGCACTAGCAACATCATATATTTAGCTATTTGCATGAAATGTAAATGTGTTTATATAGGCAAGTCCCTTAGAAGCCTCAAAGACCATTATTGAGCATTACTTGGAAATAAGAAGGGGAATATTAACTATTCCCTAACGAAACGTGTTCACATAGTTTTAGTCATAGAAATCATGACTAAATCACTTAGAAGGGAGGATGTTAACACACAGTTAGAAAACATGGAACTTCAATGGATATTAGCTTACAGGCTGAGCACTTGCCAGGTTTAAATCAAATGGTTTCTATAAAAGCTGTTTTAAAATTAAAACAAAAGGCTGTTTGATGTAGTAGGCAAATAAGCTGTTTCTGCTTTAGTGTAAAGTTGCTCAATATGAAATGTTCTATGAGTTTTATAGATATTATTCAGTATATATTGTATATGTATTTAAATATTTTAAGAGTTGATTGATATAATTATTTGATTGGCTGTGTGACTTAATTAACTAACTGATGAATGTATTTAAACTGTGCTTTTTGTAGTGAATTTTAAGCACGGAGGAAGGATACTTGATATCCGAAAGCTTTGCTGCTGTTAAAGGTGTTTTCTGTTTTACGTTGGTGTTAGCTGCTTTGTTCTTTGACATATGTTGTTGGCATGGCTGAAGGATTTTGAAAACCTGGTCCACTTGTTTGATAATATTGCAGAGAATCTGAGTGTTTGAGCAAGAGTATGGTATTTTCATACAAGCTGCATTTTCTGATAAAGATACCTGTACAACGCCATTTATTCTGCTTAATTTAGATGGTTCAGAAGCCATAGAAAGAGAGTGGTCATTTGTGTATGCACCTGCTGTGTTTGCAAGGGAGGGGGAAAACGGTCATATAGTTGTACCGACTGAGTCAAGGGAAGATCCAAAGTGCTTAAAACATAAATTTGGAGAAATGTGCAACTCCCAAACAAATATTACAATGGAAAGACTCTAAACAAGTGATCAGAAGTGGGAGGGGCCTCTTGCAGCACATATAACTAACTTGAGAAACAAAGGTAAAACCTGCAGATTTGGTGATTTTAAGGGATGAGTTAATAAAAGACAGACTTGTGCGTGTGGTATTAGACTATGTTGTGAGAGATTTTGCTTTGTGATAGTGATTTAACTTGAATAAGGCTATTGAGATTTGTCAGATATGAGCTCACAAAAGCACACAAATATGCTTACAAATGAGACATACATGCTTCCAGTATCTTCTAATGTCAATAGTATGCAGCACATGGTTTAAAGAAACAGGCCCACGCACATGGCAACGTCTGTGAACCCTAAAACACACACCAATAAACCGTGTAGCTTAGCTTTCTAACAAATACCAGAGTGTGCAGTCCCTGTGAAGCACAAGGGTGAGTCAACGATGTACCCAAACCTAGCCTCATAGTCAACTGTCCTAATTGTGGTGGTGATCACATGTCTAAAAGAAGCTTTTGGTCAGCAGTGCCACAGATGCAAGTACAATCATTCCAAAGATTTTGTAAATAAATCAAGAGGCATATTCTTTTATTAAAAGAGAACAGTCGGAAAAGTTGATCAATTGGAAAGCTGTGAACCCTACCTTTTATGTTGATGGTGTGTCGTGTGATTAATGAAACGGTCAATGCAGTAGATTTATGAGCAAAGAATGAAGTATTTTGTACTGTTTGGATAAATGGGAGACCCATAGAGCTCAAAGTTGACACAAGTTCAAAGTGCAATGTTATGTCAGCAGAAACTAGAGTATGTGCTGGTGAGAAGCTTGATTTGGCAAAGTGTTTGAAGTTTGTTGCTTATGATGGTGAAGAAATTCAAACTGAAGGTCCAGTGGTGCGTTCATGTTACTCTTCTGGGAACAGCTATGAAATGGGACTACTTTCATTTAATAAGGAAGTCCACCATGTAAGCTTAAAAGACTACTGTTCTATTTTTGCTCTGTGTGTTTTTTTTTTTCTACCTATGATTTTTTCGAAGACAAACTAGATAAACTCCCAGTTGTGTACTCCATGAAGTTTGACCCTGAAGTCAGCCCAATTGTCAGACCAGCCCAGAAAGGTCTAATAGCTATGCAGAACAGAGTCCAGGCCGAGCTAGATAAAATGGTGCAGCAAGGTGTGATTTTGTCCAATTGATGAACCGACTGAATGGGTATCTTCCGTGGTGGTAGCTCATAAGAAAAACTGAGATGTCAGAATATGTATTGATCCACGAGATTTGAACAAAGCACTGAAAAACAACTTATCCAATGCGTACAGTCAAAGTCACTGCTCTTGTGGCAAATGCCACTGTTTTTTTCTGTCTTGGATGCAGAGTTCATTTTGGCAAATTTTGCTTGACCGGAAATCTTCATTGTTAACCACTTTCAGTACTCCTTTGTCAGGTACAGATTTTAGAGAATGCCATTTGGGATAAATTCTGCCAGTGAAGTCTTCCAGCATGCCATGGAACACGTTTTTTCTGGGCATGTGTGTGCTATTATAGTAGATGATCTAGCGGGAGGTAATGGTGAAGCAAAGCGTGACAGAAACCTCAAAGTTCTGGAAAGAGCACGTGAAGTGAATCTTAAGCTGAATCCTCAGAAATGCATATTCAGGCTACGCGAAGTGACTTATGTTGGTGATCTCTTTACTCAGTTAAGGCTTATGACCAGATCCTTCCAAGCAAACAGTAATTCTCGAGATGCCAGCTCCAGACCATGTTCAAGCCCTACAATGTTTTCGTGGCATTGTTAATTACTTAAGCAAATTCATTCCAGACTCGAGCCACATTTCAGCGCCACTAAGATAGGTGACATGCAAAGATGTATCTTGGTCATTGTTGGAACAACACCAAAGAACATTTGATGTCCTGAAACGGAGAATTGCCAGTCCACCAATTCTCCGATACTATGATGTACTCTTTCTTGTGATGCTTCAAAGTTTGGTCTTGGTGCAGTCATTCCTCAAGATGGTAGACCAGTAGCCTTTGCGTCCAGAACTTTTACCCACATTGAAATGCAGTATGCGCAGATTGAGAGCTCTTGGCAATTGTGTTCGCATTTTTGAAGTTCCATGGTTATATTTATGGTCACCCAATTCAAATAGAAATTGATCACCAACCTCTAGTCACTATTTTGAGAGAGCCTGTTCTTACAGCTCCTGCCAGATTGCAACGCATGGTGTGTACACAAAAGGCAAACTTCTTTATTTTGCTGATACTTTACCGAGATTGCCCAGAAATGGGTCTATATTAAATCAGCGAACGCTGATTTGTAGATCCCACGTAAGCGAAAGCTTACAATCCCAAACACTCGCAACAGTGATATTTTTTTTCAGGGGGGAAAAAATCGCTGTTCCACTAAAAATAAAAACTTCAAAACATTACATAAAGTGGGGGGCTTCGTCTGCCACACCCCCTACTTAAATATACCAACTCGGAGATCGCACTACAGTGACGAAAATGGCAAAGTAATGGAGGCGGCCGAAGCAATTTCTTTCCCAGGGAAAGAAATTTCTTGTATGCAGTTTCACTATTTTGCTGTTTCATGCTTTCAAGTTTGATTTCAAGACACATTTGAAGGATTGTGTCTTCGATTTTATATAATGGGAATCCCCAGAAATACCACTGAACAGCATGAAAATGAGCAACTTGATTTTTAAGTCATGGAAGTGAGAAATATTTCTTCCACACATCTTGATGAACTGAGAAGTCATGCAGCCTCAGATCCAATTCTTCAAAAGCTCAACCACTTTCAGTCAAAGATGGCCACCAAAGCAATTTTGTTTATCTCATGACCTGAAACCTTCTTTTCCTTAAATTTTATTTAACAATGGTATAGTTTTGAAAGATCCAAAAGTGATTGATCCAAAATCCTTACAGCAAGAGTATATTACCATCTTGCATCGTGGCCACCAAGGAACTGATTCTACCAAAGGAAGGGTGAGAGGACTAGTATTTTGGCCTTCTACTTCAAGGGACATTGAGAGAATGCTTTCATCTTGTCCTGTATGTAATGGTACTAAGCCACATCAACAGAACCACTCCAGGTAAACCAGATTCCTGAACTACATTGGTCGACAGTAGCTACAGACATTTTCGAGTGGAATGGTGAACATTATTTGGTATTAGTATACTCTTATTCAAATTGGTTCTGGATTGACCTACTTTCTAATCTAGCATCCTGTGCTGTCATTACTAAGTTGAAGTTCCATTTTGCAGTCCATGCCTGCAAGTTATTTCTGACAGTGGTACACGGTGTACAAGCCAGCAGTTCAAGAGATTTGCTGAAGAGTGGGACTTTATTCATGTTACATGTAGCCCTGAGTACCCACAGTCAAATGGTTTGGCAAAACATGCAGTTCAGAATGTATAACAATTGCTAGAGAAGTTGGAACGAGACGATATAGATTTATTTTCTGAATCTCTTGAATCTCAAATATTCCTTGTGATAAATATCTTGATTCACAAGCACAGAGACTTCTGTTGACAAACCAGAATCACACTACCAATTAGCAGTAATCTATTGATTCCATGTGTCAAGAACAATCTATCAGATCAGTGAAAGCCCATCTGTTGAAGCGCTTATCCCAGATGTCCTATTATGTAAAGTCCAGCAAACTGCTCAATCCATTACGAGAAGGGGAGATGGTGAGGATCCAGACGTCCAAAGGTTTTGATCAGATTGGAGTCGTGAAGAGTGCATGTTTAGAGCAGACACCATACATTGTGGAATCACAAGGAGTAAAGCTTGGACTTAATCAGAAACATTTGGTCCTGGTGTCCGAACTTGTATTGCAGTATCATACCTGTGAGAGACTCAAGTCTGAGTGAGTTATCCAGTGTTCTAGTTCCTGAGACGTTCCGGTAAATATCCCTGTTTATAGGATCGTTGGAGGTTACTAGGCTTATGGCCCAAGAGCCCTTCCAGGCCTAGCCAAAAGTTTATCCCCAAAAAGAAACCTCAATGAGGGACACGGGTGGAACCCCTGGGACAATTTGTGGTTTCCCATCCACTCATAAAGGCTGTGCTTGGAGGGTCAGCGAGGTGCTTTGACATGCATGGGAAGTATTTCCAGAGACTGGGCAACCTCTTGGAGACTATACTGTCTCCAGCAGGTTTTGTTGATTTTGCATATTCGATTCAGGCCTTTTGAGTGGGTAGTGCGTGCGGAGATACTTACAGATATGGAGCATCTCTAATAGGGCAGGGTCTGAGATTGCTCAGGGGTGATCTGTGTCTCGCCTACAATGCAATCTGTACGATACTGAGTAGAGTGATAGTGATTTGACCCTGTCTGCATAGGACAGCTGTGGGGAGGCTATGGTTTCTGTTTGTGAAGTGTTTCAGTGGCCTTCCAGTTGGTGCAGATGTTTGGAGAGGTACATCCAAAACAGGGCAATGTTAAGTTGTCTATCTCGCCTTCATTCTTGCTGGATGGGTTCGGAGCCGACCTCGGCTCCGACTCGGCCACTCTAAAAGCTCGAGAGTTGGTTCCACCGGCTCGAGGCTCCCCTTATATCCCACAATGCTAGGCGAGAGTTACCTCAGATCTCGTTTGCCGCTACAGCTTCGAGGTTGGTTGCTTCTACCGGTTCCTGGTGAGTGTTAGCTTTTTATACTAAAAAGTTATTCTTTTTCCCCTTTTTTACCTTAATTCTTCACAAATTAGTGTAGAATATAGTTTTTTATCCCCGACCCTATTTTTCCCCGTTTTCTCTTTAAAAGAACCGCTGGTTCTTCCCTTGGGCCTTTGGCCTTCCCTTCCTTAGGGTGTGTTTGTGCTTAATTTCTAATTTTTTGACTAAAATTGTTAATTATTTTTACTATTAATAATTTTTCTGACAGGGTATAACTGTGTGTTTGGTGTGTGTTAGTGTACTCCTGTCAGTTAGGATAATGTCAAAGGAAGCAAAGGTCTCTGGATTCAAGAAGTGTGATGCGTGCTGTCAGAAAATGTCTCTGACAGACGCTCACACTTCTTGTGTCTACTGTCTGGGGCCTTTGCACCTGCAGGACTCCTGTGCTGTGTGCCATGGCTTCAGCCCCAGGGTCCTGCAGGAGAGAAAGAACAAGTTAATTTTGAGAGGCTTGTTAAAACCAGAGGATTCCCTGTCAGTTTCAACAGGGAAGCCCTCTAAAGCATCGAGGTCTTCGGCTCCGGCTTCTGAGCCGAGACCTCAGGTTGTTCAACCTTTGCCTTTATCGGCTCCAGCTGGAGCCGATAAGACTCAGTCCACAGTTTCTGTGGCTTCCTCGGCTCCGGCGGAGCCGAGGTTATCGAGGTACCGTGTCGGCTCCGACAAGATCTTGAGCCGACAACCAGAAAGAGGTCTAGGTCACCTTCTCTTGGCTCCGTTCATTCGGCTCCAGGATCTCCCCTGCTGTCTGAACGGAGCCAAAGGTCTCATTCCTCTAGGTCATCGAGGCTTTCCGATCATGACCTTCAGAGGGTGGTGAGTCGACTACTTAAGTCCGAGGCACTTGCCCAGATGCTTCAGAGCCCGACTCATCAGTCGGTGCCTGCCCCGTCCATCAACTCTTTCCTCCTTCGACTCTTTTGAGTTCGGAGCCGGGTAAATGTCGGAACCGAGACTGTGGTCGCCGGGCCGAGACAATTGTCTTCGGCTCCGTCGTCGGCTCCGTTTTCTTCCGTGGAGGAATCTCTGCCGGACTTCCCTCGTCGGCTCCGAGGGGGTGAGTGGCATCGGACCCTTGTCCGACCCCCCTCTCCCTCTCGGTGCTTCAGCGCTGGTGAGTTCAGCTCCGACATTGGCTTCGGAGCCATCACTGTCGGTGCCGAGGGGTCCTTAGCTCCTCGGAGCGGGGACCTCTGGCTCTGCCTGACAGGGGTGCTTTCGAGGTCATGCGGAGTGTGTTAGAGCCTGGCTCTACTCCACAGTCGGCTCCGTCAGCCCCTCCCTCTATGCTGCCTCAGGGTAAGTCGACTCACTCCCTCATCCCGGACCGCAGAGAGCCAGCTCCTCAGGAGTCCCCTTTGGGATTTCATCCTCTTCGAGGCCTCTCCTGATTTGGCAGAAGAGCCCCTCGGAAGAGGAAGTGCAAGAGGAAGCACATTGACTCACCTGAGTCTATCACGTCGGACACAGATCTGGATGATTCTGAGGGTTCCCCGTTCCCCTTCTGAAGATGTCTCATTTGCAGACATTCTGGAGATCCTTAAACAGAGGGAAATTGGCCAGCCCTCAACCCTTCAGAGGACGAATCTGTGTATCTTGAGGCGTTTGGCTCTCGTCCTTCCACCTCCTGGGTGTCCCCCTTGACCCCCTCATGCAGGTGGTTGCAAAAAAGGCATGGACGGCTCCTGATTCAGTGGACCCCACTCCCAGGAGACCCTCCAAATTCATCACAGCTCCATCAGACAAGCAATTTTTATCAAAAGGAGTTTCTGTGGATGCTATGGTGGTAGCTGCCGCCACAAAGAAGGAACTGGCTGATCCTTCAGTGCCTGTCCATCCACCTAACAAGGAATCTAGGTCCATGGATAAGTGCGGAAGCGGATGTTCTCCTCAGCGACTTTTACCATGCGTTCGCTGAATTACCTGTGCCATTTCACTCGTCTTCAAAGGGACTTGGTCAAGGAAGCGAGTGAGATGTTGAAGGACCCTACAGCTGCGGGTTCCAAGAAAAATGAACACGCAGCTAGCTATCCTTAATTCCATTTCCAACTCCTCCATGCGCCTCCTCTCTTATGCGGCCGATGGAGCGAGCAGAGCCGCAGGAACAGGGGTAGCCTTACGTAGGCACGCCTGGATGCGGCTATGCAACTTTGCGGAACCTTTCAAGGCGTCTTTCACGAACTCCCCTTTGATGGATCATCTCTTTTTGGTCCTCAAGTGAAAGAAACCCTGACTAGGTGCGAGACTGATGGCAAGACCCTTTCTGCCGTCGGAGTCCGTTTTCCGACTCCTTCTAGGCCTTACCCCAAAGGCCAGAAGGGTGGAAAGATGTGGTTCCGTAAACAATCTCAAGGGACTTCGCCTGACGACAGAGTCGTTTTCCTACCAGAGGCAGAGGTGGGAATAACAATGGTAGACGTCGCCCTAGGGGCAGGGGGTCCAGAACCAGGGCAATCGGGAAGCCTTTCCTGACAAGCCTTTTCAGCATCCCTGAGGTGTTGCCCACTGCCCATCTTCGGAGGCAGTCGGGGAAGATTGTCACTGTACCCAGAAGCCTGGCTATCCTTGACACAAGACAAATGGGTACAGTCCATCATTTCGAAGGTTATTCCATCCCCTTTCTTCGTTTTCCAAATCAGTCAAAAAATCCCTTCCAGATGTTTCACCGCTCAAAGGGATATAGCAGCTTTGGAAATTTCAAAACTGCTTTCAAAAGAGCTATTCAGCCAGTGCCAGCAGACCAACAAGGATCCGGAATCTACTCAAGGTTCTTTTTAGTTCCAAAGAAAACAGGGGACTGGAGACCAATTTTGGATCTCAGTATCTTGAACAGATCGGTCAAGAAAACAAGATTTCGGATGGTCACGCTGCAATCCATTCTTCCCCTATTGGGAAAAGGAAACTGGATGTGCTCTATAGACCTTCAGGAGCGTACTATCACATAAAATGAACAGGCGCTCCAGAAGATTCCTCCGCTTCAGGCTGGGAACCAGTCATTTTCAATTCAGGGCCCTGCCCTTTGGTCTCACCACTGCCCCGGTGTTTACCAAATGCATGGCAGTGGTAGCTTCTCACCTGAGCCGACAAGGATTCCAGGTGTTTCCATATTTGGACGACTGGCTCCTCACAGCTCCCACCAAGCATCTCCTTCTGATGGCCAGAGATTACACTTTTCTCGTCTGTCAAAAACTGGGTATCTCAATAAATTGCGAAAAGTCTGTTTTGTCGCCTTGTCGTACTATTACCTACATAGGTGCAAATTTAGATACTGTAAACATGTCTGCAACACTAACGAACCAAAGGATATCAGACATTCAAAAATTGGTGTCACTTCTTCTCAACAACAACAGAGCCAAAGCCAGGTTAGTTCTAAAGGTGTTGGGAATCATGGCAGCGGCCATACCTCTCCTCCCATTGGCCAGATACCACATGCGGATCCTTCAGTGGATGCTCTTTTCTCAATGGTCATACCAGGAACTTCCAATGTCTCACACCATTATGATCACGCAAGCGTGCAAAAGCATCTCATGTGGTGGATGTCTTCCCCCCAGCTCCTGTTGGGGAGACCATTTGTTCCACCTCCTCCGGTTGCTACTCTGACAACGGATGCCTCCCTGATCGGGTGGGGGGGGGCATTATCAGGGCAGGACAGTCCAGGGCACATGGCAA
This sequence comes from Protopterus annectens, assembly GCF_019279795.1. Taxonomy (NCBI): domain Eukaryota; kingdom Metazoa; phylum Chordata; order Ceratodontiformes; family Protopteridae; genus Protopterus; species Protopterus annectens. The sequence continues at coordinate 85,611,348 of NC_056739.1, read as the reverse complement.
CCAAGCGAATGCCACTTGCACATAAATGTTCTGGAGATGAGAGCAGTGCTTTTAGCGTTGCAAGCCCTTCAAGACTCTCTTCCCTTGGGAACGATTGCAATCCAGACAGACAATATGTCTGTAGTGTGGTACATCAACAAACAAGGCGGAACCAGATCATACCCCTGTGTCGAGAAGCACTCAGACTGTGGCAATGGGCGATTTCTTCTCAGCGTTTTCTGATAGCAACGCACATCCCGGAAGTCCAATCACATTGCGGACAAGTTGAGCAGAGCTATTCTCATGCCTCACGAGTGGTCTCTGAAAGACTCTGTAGTGAGAGAGATATTTCTCAAGTGGGGTCAGCCTTGCTGCGATCTTTTGCTACTCCCCAAAACAGCAAGTGCAGAGAATACTTCACTCTATTCCCTTTACCAGGCCAACCCAGCAGGGACGCTAGTCCAAGTTTGGCCCGGGGACTTCTGTATGCATTTCCTCCTTTCCCACTGATCTCTCAAGTAATACAGAAAGCTATCGCTCAGAAGGCCTCATTGATCCTCATTGCTCCTTACTGGCCTCGACAAGTGTGGTTCCCCTTTCTACATCGATTTCTTTTGAGCGACCGTGGAATCTGGACCTAGTTCCAGATCTTTTGATCCATCAGTCGGGTCAGTTTCATCGCTCCCTCCCTCTCTGAACCTCACTGCTTGGTTCCTCCACTTCCAACCGTAGCCAGGCTTCCTCAATTATCTCACTCTGTTAGAGATATTTTGATAGCTTCCCATAAATCTTCCACTCGAAGATTTATTTGAGTAAGTGGAAACGCTTCTCATATTGGGCACAAGGAAAGGACATAGATCCTTTCTCCGCTTCCATCCAACTAGTCCTTGATTTTCTTGCTGAACTCTTCCATGCAGGTTCATCTCCATCTACTCTTAAGGTTCAATTGGCAGCTATTTCTAATTTCCATGTGGGTATTTCTGAATCTGCCCTAATGTCCCACAAACTCTGCAAAGCCTTTTTGAAAGGAGTTTTTCTTCTCAGACCTCTTGTAAGAAATCCTCCTTCTCCTTGGGACCTAAATTTAGTTCTTGCTTCTTTGATTCTTTCCCCTTTCGAACCTGCAGCTTCATGTTCCTTAAAGTTATTATCATGGAAAACTCTCTTTCTGGTGGCTATCACATCAGCTAGAAGAATTTCAGAACTTCAAGCACTCAGTTGTCGTTCTCCTTACCTTGTGTTCCATAAGGACAGAGTTTCCTTCGAACTAACCCGTCCTTTTTGCCTAAGGTGGTTTCAACATCAAATCTAAACCAATGCATTGACCTCCCTGTCTTTTTCCCGGAGTATTCAAATAGGTCTGAACAAAAATTACACTGCCTGGATGTTCATCGTCAATTAAGGTACTACTTGGACAGGACGAAACAATTCAGAAAATCTGATCAGCTGTTTGTCTCCTATGCGGAAAGCAGAAAGGGACTTCCAGTTTCAAAGGTATCTTTATCCAGATGGCTAACATCTCTGATTACCCTTGTTTATGAGATTAGACACCAAAACTGCCTAATAAACCTAAAGCCCATTCCACCAGAGCTTTGGCTACTTCTCTAGCCTTCCAAGACAGACTGCCTATTGACACCATTTGTGCAGCGGCTACTTGGGCTACTCCTCACACTTTTATTTCCCATTATAAGTTGGATTTAGCTTCTAGGCATAGAGCTAATTTTGGTTCCACTGTTCTCAGGAGTCTTTTCCGTTAGGCCACCGGGACAAAGTGCTAGGGGCGGTCCCATCCAGCAAGAATGAAGGCGAGATAGACAACTTAACATATAGAAGTTATGTTCTTACCATAACGTTCCATGTTAGTTGTCTTCTTCTCGCCTTCTTCTTCGTCCCACCCTCCTTCCCCCTGGCCTGGACAGACCTAGAGGAGTTGTGATCGTGACCTCTCTTTCTACCACCTCTTTCTTAGTCATATGCTATTATGCATATTTTCTTGTTTCAGGATATAGGTCACCCCTTTTCTTCCTGCTGTTAGAGGTGGATTCTGTTTCACAGTTTTACTGTTTTTGATATAAGCTGGGTTAGCTTACAAACGAGATCTGAGGTAACTCTCGCCTAGCATTGTGGGATATAAGGGGAGCCTCGAGCCGGTGGAACCAACTCTCGAGCTTTTAGAGTGGCGGTCGAGCCGAGGTCGGCTCCGAACCCATCCAGCAAGAAGAAGGCGAGAAGAAGACAACTAACATGGAACGTTATGGTAAGAACATAACTTCTATTTATACCTCAATTATTGGTCAAATAAGGGAGGAGTATAGAGAGGTAATGCCGCTACAAGATGATCGAATGTGAGGTTATCAACCTGAGTGCCCAGGTCTCTCACCACAGGTTGTGTTCTTAGGGGGTTGCCATTGATGTGGTAATCAACTGGGTTCATGTTGTGTTCTTAGGGGGTTGCCATTGATGTGGTAATCAACGGGGTGTTTTTGCCGAATGGTATGATGCATTTTTTTGCATTTAGCTTGCGGACATAACTTTGGCACCAGTCATTAGCTGCTGTGAGACCCACTTGCTGTTCCTGAGAAGAATTCTGAAACTCCCTGTTGCTAAACCCAGTTCTAAGTGCTATATCACTAGATCAGGTCGCATTTCCAGACCATGTTCCAGATGCACAGCAACTTGGACATGAGCACTGTGCATTTCTCAGTGTCTGCATAACTGCATGTCTTTTTTTCAGGTGGCATTTTATTGTGGGCAATTCATTAGAGAAGGAATATGTAGATCATTATGTATGTATACCTTTAAGAATATTTCCATGGCATTGCACGTGTAAATACTGAGCATGTGCGAGCCTCACTGCCATTTTGTAGTAAGCTGTCGATGTAAGCATGCAGGTCTGTGTAGTCTGTTAATCATTTTGTTTATATTTTGTACTGCTGCTATCCATCCTGATGTTTGTGCAATAAAGCTTATAAACTAACTACCTCGCTTGTTTGTCTTCAATTGTAAACCAAGATGAGTGCAACTATCCCTGTATCCCATCTCATACAGGCTGTTGAGGGGAAATCTATGCCTGGCATAAAATGCATCTCATGCAAATGTGTAAAACCAAACCTCACCAGAATTGCCTATTCTAAAGACTTAAAACCTTGTTTGTGATGTAACTAGGACCTGCTGGAGAGATGGGCATGTATCACAGAGACTACACATTCTCTGGAATAGGCTCCCCATCCACATGAAGCAGAGTCCCTCCTTAACCCAATTCAAGTGCAACTTGGACAGTTAGATGGAGAACAGGAAATTCATCCCTGTTTAGCACCTGTGTCTCAGATGGGCACAGGCAGCCTGTAAATGTTTCATCTTCCAAGCCCCTGCTTATAAATGTTGCAACTGCCATACCCCTGCTTACACTTACCAGGGGTACCAGAACTTGTCGGAGATTTGGGATGCATGGTTAGGCTTAAAAAGGCCCTTGTGGTCGTTAGCCTAGTAAACACCTATGGACCTATAAGAGGGCATTCTATTTGATAGTTGGCCTGATCAATGTGGAGTATGAGAGTTCTTACATCTTTAGACCTTGATATTATTTGAAAGTTGGCTAATTTCCTGACCATCTTTGTTACATTGTGATCACGAGATACAGCTAGGTATCCATCTACATTTTCGTTTTGTAGATGTGCATTGTCTTGATAGTCTGAGAGAAGGGTTTGCCTTCCACAAGTGATTAGCATTTAGTTTGTCCATTTTTAGTACACTGTGTTCAGCAGGGCCAGTTCACAGTGGTGTATTTGGGTGTCTGACACCCTAACCCCCAATTTGCAATTACCTGTAGGCTTTGTTAGTCAAAGGTCTTTTCTCTCTACTTGGAGGTCTGAGAAGCAAATACCAGAAAGGAGAAGTCCCAGCACTGACTCCTGAGGGAAACCACTGGTCACTTTCATAATTTCTGATGAAGCAGCTGTAACGTGCACTGTGTAGGTTCTTTCAGCCAACTTGCTATCTATCAACGCACATGGATAGAACGGCATTTAGCTTTTGTATAATGGCAGCATGGGAAATATTGTCAAAGGCGTTAGGCAGGCCAAGGTATGCTACATGACCACTATCTATTGCCCATGTATCTCTTTTTCAAAGAAATTTACCAGATTGAACACACAGATCTACCCTTTTACAAAAGCAGATTTTTGGAAATAGGTTTCCCTATCACAATTTCAGATAATTTTTAATACATGCCATGGCTTTGCAGATCAGGCGTGTAAAGCTGTTTGTAATTACTTGGAAGACCACCCTTATGGAGGGGCATTACTACTGCTGTGTACCACTCAACTGGGACAAAACCGGTAGCTAAGCAGTTTGAGGTGTGTGTGCAAATGTATGTTTAACACAATATACATGGTTGCTTTAATTAATGTAATCCTTTCCCATGGAGGATACATTTTTGGTCTTGGTTAGCACTTTCATTGAACTCTATTGAGGTATTTTGGGACTTTGAATAGAAGTTTCAGGAGTGAGTATAAAACTAAATTTGTTCAAGTATATTCTCACTGTGAGTTTCATCAGAATAGGAGGCTCCATTATGAGTATGTTTTGAGAAATTAGGATATTTTCTTTTTTACTTTTCTAGCATAGCTAAAGGATTTATAATTCTCTGACTTCAGTGGTCAGCCTAAGTTCATGGGCTCGTTTAGTGGGTATGATGGTGTTCTTCAGTTTTTTTTTTCTTTTGCAAAGCTTTTGATATCCTTGAGTATAGGAATTTTTAATTATTTAATAATTTAACTTGTTTACTACTTTTGTTTAGTTGATTTATGTCAATGGACCACTGAGGTGGTTTTATTTCTGAATTTCTCATGATACTTGGTTCTGGTAGGGACTGCTAGCTATATGCACTTTTTTATAAATGGGTGTAGTATTCCTTAATGAATCTTTCTGGTATGAACAACTGTGACGGTGCAGACAAGGCCTACAGTTGGGGTATGGAAGTGCTGCATCTTTGTTTTATAGATGCTTTTGTCCTGTTGGCCTCAGTTGACTCTTTCCAGTGTGCGCTGGATTGGTTTATTACTGAATGTAAAGCTGTTGGGATGAAAATCAAATGCCTTCTTGTAACATGGTGTTTTTGAGAAAAGAACTTCAAGCATTTTCCCTTTTGTTTATATTGGGTTTTTTTTTTTCCTTAAACCAGGTACCCTTTTGAGCCCCCTAAGATACATTTTCTGACTCCAATCTATCATCCAAACATTGATTCAGCAGGAAGGATCTGCTTAGATATTCTGAAATTGCCACCCAAGGTAAGCTTACATATGATTTTTGATTAAGAGGTTTATATCATTTTATTTGCTATGTTTTTTTAGTATTCAGGCACTTGCATTACATTTCTATTTTGTAATGCACCTGCATTATTGCTTCCTCATTTCCTGTAGTCCATTTACTTTAAATATCAGTCCCTCTTACATATGTCGCCAAACTATAGAATGAGCTGCCAGTTGATATCTGATCACTCCTAGCAAAACATTTAAAACCTTTTCAGTTATCTGTGCCGTTGTAAATCCTGTTCTCCTTATGGTACCCCTTCATACTCTTCATTTAACTCTACTCTGCTTCTTGAAGTGCTACTTGTGATTTTTGTTGGCTTTTACTGTGTGCATAATATGCACTTTGTACTTCCAAGTCTCCTAGTCTAGCCTTCTCCATGTCCCAACCTTTTACTAATTTTCATTATTTGTTTATCCCTGCATTCTTTAGCTCACTTATGTACTCCTGTTATGGTTTTCCCATCTTGCATATGTTCAGCATGTTGCTGTTAAGTTATGGGCTATATATCTTTAAATGCCAATCAGCTGTTTGCAGGAAGCTGCATGGCATGAGGCACACATCTGTTGTACAGAGTTCAGTCTGAATGTAGGCCACATCCCCGTTATTTATACCATATTTAACTGCTCTACACACCCTCTGTGGTGTCAGAAGTGAAGAAATATGCTTGCAGAACTGGACAAGAAGCCTGGAAAGTACAGTGTTAGATTCCTACGTGTAGCCGGGGAATAAACCTTAGGCATTTTACAGGTGAAAAACAAACCAGTTGTAAGAAGTTCATGAATTATTGTGGGCTAAGATGGAGTTTGCCAGTTATTCAGCATCTGTTCTTTTCAAGAGCATAAGGTGAGTTGCACTTTCATTTGTGGTACAAGAAGTTATGAAACAAAAGATAGCTTTTAGCAGAAGCAGACCTAGCCTTCTCAGTAGCAGTGGTATTTGCAGAAAACGTAAAATTAACTACTACACAAGGGTGGTGGGTGCTGACAACAAAATTAATAGTATGGTTACTTTTGTAAAGCATTATGCAATTTGCAATTGTATTGATCCACAGGACCCGAGTAAAGTTAATTGCTACTTAAAATTAAATGATTTCATTAATGCCGGATGCTGCAGTGATTATCATTTAGATCACTGCTGCAGCAGGCATGACTACTGGGCCTTCTGGTGCAGAGTTGACAGGACATTCAACCCAATTTCTAGAACTCCGTATCCATCCGTCTGCACAGAGGATGCCTAGTCCCTAGGATGTCAAGCTATTCTCAGTATAAAATAAATGTTCTTCGTGTTTCACTTTTGCAGTCATTACATTTGGGTTATCTGCTTGCAGGTAGCCCTCAGTCGCCCTGCTTATCAACGTCTTGGGTCCTGCGTCGGTTGCTGTCTCTTTTTCCATGATGTCAAGTAGTCCGGGGTATAAAGCATGCATCCGACGCCATTACATCAGTCTTTCTTGCCGTGCGGTACCCGAAGCAGATTGCAAGTGCCGGTCGGCCGACTCCTGAAATTTTCATTTTTGAGTTTCAGATCCAAAGTCTTCATAAAAGCTAAGTACCCCATTGGGAATCCTTTTTCTTGCTGTAAACCGATGTCAGTAACAATTGTATTACTTGTGGAAAGCAAATACCTCAAAGATTTTCATTCGTACTGCATTCCTTGCTTAGGCCCAGACCACGACGTACCTCATTGTCTGTTTTGGGCCTTATTCAATCCTCTGTTCGTCGTCTGTTCATTTTTCGCATCTAACTATTTTGGTACTCTGTTCAATTATCCAGAAATGGCTTCAGTAAGCCACCTGACTACCGACATTCCAAAAAAAAGGTAAAGACAGAGACCGCACAGGTCCAAAGCTGCCAACGACACTTCCAGTAAGCTAGTTGCCAGTTCGCCGGTACTCAGTGAGGCGCTTTCGCATTGCCTGATACCTGCTACTTCAGATTCGCAGGCCTCTACTGAGACCCATTCGGAGTCCAGTATGCCGCGAGATGCTTCTTTGACTATGGAACCTGCCGATGTCTCTACCTTGGATGGGTCTGGAGCCGCTGTGCAGGCACCGGCTTCTGAGGGGTGTATTCAGGCCTACTGACTTGCATATCAAACCAATGCCATCTTCAAGGCCTAAAACTCGATCCACACCTAGAAAACCGATGCCTAGACCGTTTGGTCAGGCCCCTATGCCCAAAAAACAAATGATAAGAATGGCTGAAGACCTTATTACTCTAATCAGGGGAAGCCACCCTTTTCCCTCTTAAGAGACCTAGAACGGATTTTCCTTCTGATCAGGATTCTGACATTTTAGTTTCCTCTGATCAGGATTTGCCCTTATCTACCTATGAAGATTCTGATGCAGAGGACTCCTTTCCCCCTGCTTCCCCACCAGAAGATTTCTCTTTTGGTGAAACTTTGCATACTCTTGGGGAGCATTTCCGCTGGGAAAGCCAGGATTACTCTGACTTGCTTCTTACTCCTACCTCAACACAGGCCTTTAGCTGTCCCTCCTGTACTGGAAATTGTAGATTATGCCTTCTTGGAATCTAGCCTGGCCCCAGACATTTTACCTCCGGCTCCCAGGAAACCTGACTGGTATTACAGAGGGTACCTGTCAAATCTTCGAATGCTCAAAATTTCGAACGTTGCATGGTCGAGACCAAACGTTCGAAATTTTGAGTGCTCGAAGATGGACTTTCAACAGCACCGTACTGTGCAGATGGGGAGAATTTCCCTTTTCTGCACTGAAGTGTGGTCTCTGAGTTGGTATATTTAAGTAGAGGGTTTGTGGGGGATGCAGGGGGGGCTTGCCCCCATGCCTGCACTGTTAGTGTTTTGTTTCTGTGTTTTCCTTGATTCCTGACTGTGCTAAAAATAAAGAATTACAGAATTCAATGCATTCTGCTGAACAAGATGGTAAACATACTTTGCAGTGTGGTTTTGATTCCTTAGAGGCATCGTGCAGGGCTGCTATCACCGGGTCTGTACTTAGAAGGCATGCTTGGCTTAAGGAACAAACTTTAGTATCGGGGCTATTCAACCTGTCCCAGAAGAGGAATGGGGACAAGGTTTTTACTCTAGACTTTTCCTGGTACCCAGAAAAGACTATTTCTGGTGTCCTATCCTGGCCCTGTCTAACAACCTTTTGGGTAATACCAAAATTCAAAATGCTAACTCTTCATCAGCTGCTTCCCATGCTAGGCAACAGTGCCTGGTTGGCAACACTGGATTTAAAGGAAGCTTACCTGCACATCCCAATAAGGGAATCTTGCAGAAAATACCAATGCTTCAGAGCAGGCTACATGCACTAGCAGTTCTCTGCACTGCCCTTTGGCTTATCTGCCTAGCTCCAGTCATTGCATTCTGCAGGCAAGGAAACATTCAGATATACTCATACCTGGACGATTGTCTAATTCAGGCAGAAAGCCAGGACTTGTAATCATCTGGCATTTGTAAAGAAACTGCTAACCTCACTGGGATACACCACAAACGAAAAGAAATCACAGCTAGTACCCTGCCAACAAATTGTATTCCTGGGAGCAAGCTTGAATACAACTTCTCAGATGGCCTATTTCGCGCCAGAGAAACAAGTTTGACAGTCTACTTCAAACTACTGGCCACAAAGACCCAACTATCTGCAAGGAAAATACTGCAAGCCCTGGGGTTCATGGCCTCTTGCATTCTACTAATTCCATATGCAAGACTGCATATGAGGAAACTACAATGGTATCTAAAAAGCCTATGGTGTCAACATTCTCAGGACCTGGAATCGATTATTCCTGTCATTCCTTGTATAAAGACAAAGTTGCTTTGGTGGGCAGAGACCTCCCACCAAAACAAGGGACTGCCATTCACTCTACCCCCTGCTGCTCAAACCCTAACAGACGCATCAGACTATGCATGGGGGGGGGGGGGCTCACTTGGCAGAGCAGTGCATTCAGGGCAAATGGAACCAGAGTCAAATGCTTATCAAATGCATATCAATCAAAAAGAAATGTTAGCTGTACAGAATTCTCTGACCGCAACCCAGCCACTGGAGATGCACAAGCCAGTGCATTTCTTTGTGCCAGTCCCAAGCCTGGATAAATGGGGAGGGTTGCGTCAGGAAAGGCATCTGGTGTGCCAAATCATACACGCGGACAACAGTACAGATCTACATACCGGATCGGTCGAGGCCCGGGTTAACAATGGCCACCAGCAGTACTGTTGGCCAACCGGGTGCTAGTGGAAAATTGGGCTACTGTTGACCAAAGGAGGAGAAGAGGGGGGAAGGCATGCCCGAAGGCAGGCAAAGGCTAGGACTGTGGTAGTGAGGGTGGGAACTTTGGATGTTGGCAGTATGACTGGTATAGGGAGAGAGCTAGATATGATGAACAGAAGGAAGGTTGGTATATTGTGTGTGCAAGAGACCAGATGGAAGGGGAGCCAAGGCTAGGTGTATCGGAGGCAGGTTCATATTGTTTTTATCATGGTGTGGATGGGAGAAGAAATGACGTAGGAGTTATCCTGAAGGAACAGCATGCTAAGAGTGTTCTGGAGGTGGAGTGTTAGTGATGTTTATGAAGCTGGAAATTGATGGTGTAATGATGAATGTTAGTGCATATGCTCCACAAGTTGGGTATGCGATGGATATGAGAGAGAGTTTGGAGAGAGTTGGATGAAGTGGTGATGACTGTACCCAAGGGTGAGAGTGGTGATTAAAGCAGATTTCAGTGGGCATGTTGGTGAAGGGAACAGAAGGGATGAGGAAGTGATGGGTAGGTAAGCAAAGAATGCAGACGGTCAGATGGTGGTGGATTTTGCGAAAAGGATGGACATGGCTGTGTTGAATATGTATTTTAACAAGAGGGAGCAGCATAGTGTGACATACAAGAGTGGAGGAAGATGCACACAGGTGGATTATTTCTTGTGTAGAAGGGCCAGTCTGAAGGAGATTGGAGACTGTAAAGTGGTGGCAGGGGAAATGGAGTTAGGCAGCATAGGATGGTGGTTTGTAGGATGACATTGGTGGTCAAGAAGAGGAGTGTGAGAGCAACACCAAAGATCAAATGGTGGAAATTGAAAAAGGGTAATTGTGAGGTGGAGTTCAGGGAAGAGATCAGGCACTGGGTGGCAGTGAAGAGTTGCCAAATAGCTGGGTAACTACAGCAGAGCTAGTAAGGGAGATGGCTAGAAAGGTGCTTGGTGTGACATCTGGAAAGAGGAAGGAGGACAAGGAAACCTGGTGGTGGAATGAGGAAGTACAGGAGAGTATACAGAGAAAGAGGTCGGCAAAGAAGTAGGATTGTCAGAGATGAAGAAAGTAGACAAAAGGAGATGAGGTGCATGGTAAAGAGAGAGGTGGTGAAGGCTAAGAACAAGGCATTTGTATGAAAGGTTGGACACTTAAGGAGGGAGAAAAGGACCTGTACCGATTGGCTAAACAGAGGGACCGAGCTAGTAAAGATGTGCAGCAGGTAAGGGTGATAAAGGATAACAAGGGGAACATAATCGCACGTGAGGAAAGTGTGTTGAGCAGATGGAAAGAGTACTTTGAGGGGCTGATGAATGGAGAGAAGGTTGGATGGTGTGCGTATAGTGACTCATGAAGTGCAGTGGATTAGCAAGGAGGAATTAAGAATAGCAATGAAGAGGATGAAGAATGGAAAGGCTGTTGGTCCAGATGACATACCTGTGGAAGCATGGAGGTGTTTAGGTGAAATGGCAGTGGAGTTTTTAACTTGATTGTTTAATGAAATATTAGAAAGAGGATGCCTGAGGAATGGAGTAAGTGTTTTGGTACCGATTTTCAAGAATAAGGGTGATGTGCAGTGCTGTAGTAACTACAAGAGGGATCAGTCACAGCATGAAGTTATGGGAAAGAGTAGTGGAAGCTAGGTTAATAAGGGAGGTGATGATTTAGTATGGTTTCATGCCAGGAAAGAGCACTACAGATGCGATGTTTGCTCTGTGTTGATGAAGTACAGAGAAGATCAGAAGGAGTTGCATTGTCTTTGTGGACTTAGAGAAAGCATATGACAGGGTGCCTAGAGAGGAGTTGTGGTATTGTATGAAGTCAGGAGTGTCAGAGAAGTAATGAGTGGTACAGGACATGTACAAGGGTAGTGTGCCAGCGGTGAGGTCTGCAGTGGGAGTGACGGATGCATTTAAGGTGGAGGTGGGATTACATCAAGGATCAGCTCGAAGCCCTTTATTTGCAGTGGTGATGGTCAAGTTGACAGACTAGATCAGACAGGAGTCCCTGTGGACTATGATGTTTGCACATGACATTGTGATCTGTAGTGAGAGTTGGGAACAGGTGGAGGAGACCCTGGAGAGATGGAGATATGCTCTAGAGAGAAGAGGAATGAAGGTAAGCAAGACTAAGACAGAATGTGTGAATGAGAGTGAGGATAGAGGAATGGTGAGGATGCAGGGAGTAGAGGTGGAGAAGGTGGATGAGTTTAAGGGAAGGTCTACAAGAGGGTAGTGAGACCAGCTATGTTTATGGGTTGGAGACTGTGGCATTGACAAAAAGGCAGGAGTCAGAGCTGGACATGGCAGAGTTATGTTAAGATTTGCACTGGGTGTGACTAGGGTGGACAAGATTAGGAATAAGTATATATTAGAGTTTGGAAGGCTTGGAGACAAAGCCAGAGTGGAAAGATTACATTGGTTTGGATATGTGCTGAGGAGGGATGCAGAGTATATTGGGGAAAAAGATGCCAAGGATGAAGCTGGCAGGTAACCGGAAAAGAGGAAGACCTAAGATGAGGTTTATGGATGTGGTGAGAGGACATGCTGGTGGTTGGTGTGACCGCGCAAGATGCAGAGGACGGGAAGAAATGGAAACAGATTATCCACTGTGGCGACCCTGAACTGGAGCAGCCGAAAGAAGAAGACAGAATTCTGACAGCCTTCAAGGGCCACATTCTTCCAGGAAAATTATTAGTAAAGACTGACAACACTACTGTTATGTGGTACATAAGCAAGCAGGGGGGAACCCACTCATACCCCCTCTGCAGACTAGCCATGGCTCTGTCGAACACAGCCTTGAGCTACCAAGTTCACCTACAAGCTCAATTCCTGCCAGGCAAGCTAAATACACCGGCAGATGACCTAAGCAGAAATCCCATGGACCCACACAAATGGAAACTGGAGCCAAAGATATTCAACATTCTGAGAAACAAATGGGGGAGCCCAGAGATGGACCTGTTTGCCTCCCCTCAGAACTACCAGTTGGACAAATTCTGCACAAGGATTACCCACAGACAAGCTTGGAAAGTGGATGCCCTGTCCTTTTACCTGGGAAAGCCTCTCAGTTTATTCCTTTCCCCCTCTGCCTCTCCTCTCGAAAGTTCTACTAAAGATCAAACAGGACAAACAAAGGCAATACTCATTGCACCAGACTGGTCACGACAGCACTGGGTACCCCCTCTTGTGCAGTATGTCACTCTTGGAACCATGGCACCTGCCTCAGATTCCTTTCCTACTGTCCCAGCAGGAGGGTCCGATTCTGCACCCCCAGCTTCAAACCCTGAACCTGGCAGCCTGGCTAATTACCCGAGTTCTCCTATACCATCCCTCAGCAAGCAAGTGCTGGATATCATCCTGGAGGCAAGGAGGCCTAGTACTAGAAAACCCTATGCTGAAAAGTGGAAAAGATTCCGTTCCTGAAGTCAGACTCTGGGGATGGGCAAAACAGTGCCCAGTTTACTGCATATTCTTCAATACTTAACAGAGACGCTTCACAAGGGCATTTCCTTCTCTTCCATTTAAAATTCATGCCTCTGCCATTTCAGCACATTATAATACTGAGTCACCCCTCTTCTCTCACCCCCTACTGAAACAGTTCTGCAGAGGGGCCAATAATTTAAGACCACCCAGGAGAGCTCCTGCTCTTGCCTGGGACCTTAACTTTGTATTGGAAAAGCTCACTCTACCTCCTTTTGAGCCAGCTGCAGCTGCAGAGTTGAAATTCCTTTCTTGGAAAATAGCCTTCCTTCTAGTCATCACTTCAGCAAGAAGGGTGTCTGAATTACAGGCCCTCCTGGCAGTGGAGCCTTTCTTTCATCTTTCATGTGGACAGGGTGTCCCTCAGGACCAATCCTTCCTTTATGCCCAAGGTGATATCCATTGTGGCCCTTAATCAGTCCATTCATTTGCCAACCTTTTCTAATCCACGGAACAAAGGGGAACGAATACTGCACTCTTTGGATGTGCACAGACAACTTAGATTTTACTTGGACAGGACCAAGCCTCTCAGGATATCTGAACAGCTGCTAGTTGCATTTGCTGCAGGGGCAGAGAGGAAGGCCATTTCTGAGTGGATAGGCCATTGCATTCATTTCTGCTAATAAGCACCATGGAAAACCTACCCCATGGGATACGGCCCCATTCCACCAGGGCTGCATCTACTTCTACAGCCTTTCTCAGAGGTGTCCCTACCAGGGACATCCTAAAAGCTGCTACCTGGAGTTCTGTACATACCTTCACCAAGCATTATCACTTGCCAATTTTTACTAAATCCATAGCTGGTTTTGCCACTGCAGTCTTGCAGGGCCTAATAGCTGGTCCTAATGCTCAATAATTGCCTCCTCCCTTATTTAGCTTTGGGAATCTACCCAAATGTAATGACTGCAACAGTGAAACTCAAAGAACATAGTACAGTTGTGTACACTTACCAGAAATGTTAGTGTATTCACTGTTGCAGTCCTGGTTACCCTCCCTCCAGCTCCCTGACTTCTATTGGCTATACCTCTCTTCTTGTTTACTATACTTAATCTTTCTGGTGTATTTGCTTTTTGTTGGAGGTGTAACCTTTTTATATAATAGCTTCCCATTATGGGGGCACCTGACATCTGGGGCAAGAAAAACTGATGTAATGGGCGTCTGCTGCATGCTGTATACCCCTGACTACCTGACGTCCTGGAAGATGAGACTGCAACCGACGCAAGACCCAAGACTTTGATAATCAGGCCGACTGAGGGCTACCTGCAAGCAGATAACCCAAATGTAATTACTGCAACAGTGAATACACCCAAATGTAATTACTGCAACAGTGAATACACCCAAATGTAATTACTGCAACAGTGAATACACCCAACATCTACATTTATGGTAAGTGTACACAACTGGACTTCCTCCTGAAGCCATCTTGGATCTTTCCTGGGTTCATAGGTTGGTACTGGGCTATCTGCCCGAAGGCATACATTAGCCCAGCCACGTTGTGCAGTATTCACCGCCCCTTTAGTCATTCCCTAGACCCTTGTACTAACAGCTAGTACCCTTGGCCCCTATCTAGTAGTGCTGTTGGTGTGATCCCCGGTGTGAACTTTCTGTTACCCATCCACTCATCAAGGTTCCTCTTGAAGAGTGGTAGTGAGGGGCTCTTGTCATATGTAGATCGGGACCCTGTTCCATAGTAAGGGAAGTCTCTGCGAAGGGAATCTGTCCCTCCATCATGTTCTATTCATTGTTGTGTTGAGGTTTATATCCCTAGAGCGTGTAGCTCGAGTAGATTTGGTTTTGCTAAGATAGAGCATGTTCAACAATTCTGGGTTGGACATGGCTCTGTACGTTAGACAGAGATCGCCTCTGAGAAAGTGGTATGCAACACAGAACAGTCTTAGCTTTTTCAATCGTGCTGCATAGGATAACTGTTTGAGGCCAGTAATCCTCTTGGTTGGGTACCTCTGTGGTCTCTCCAGCTGCTGGAGATGTCTAGCCAGGTACATTCCAATTGGTGCATTATACTCAATGGGTCTGATGAGGGAAGAGTTAGAGGGGCACCATTACATCCTTAGATCTTGATGCAAACCCTTTCATGATCAGATGGGTCACACAGAAGGATTTTCTAACCACTTTGGCAACATGGTTATCAAAGGAAAGCTGACTATCTACTTGGGTCCCTAGATCCCTTATTTCTTATTCAGATTTCAGGGGATTACCTCCTATGTTGTAGTTTGCGGGTACTCTGTTTTATCCAAAGGGGATTACTACGCATTTTTTTGCATTTGGCTTGAGACCATGGCTTTGACACCATGCATCAGTCTCATTTAGGCCCTTCTGGAGGATCTCCATGTGGGCCGGAGATGTAGATGTTTTGTGCTGCTTCATTGCAGCAATTAAGTATAAGGGACCCTGTTACTTGTAACTGAATCTTTAGATTAAAAGAAGAGGCCATGAGAATCCTTTAACAAGTGAAAAAAGAAAGGAAGATGCAAAGCATATAGCCTGTAAAGCCAGATGCTTAGCAGTAGCTTTGTTGTGTGTGATTCATTCAGAATTATCCAGTACCCTGTTTTACTATCACTTTATGTGTGTAGTATATAGATTAGATGTGCAAGGAGTAAAGCCCTGGTAGTAAAGCTGCAGCCTATATCAGAAACCGTGATTTTTCAAAATTGTATTAATTGAACAGAATAAACTCCGCTTCTACTTGGGGGTGAAGTCGAACATAGACTTCTCCAGTAAATAAAAGTAGTAGAGTATTTAAAATGTCTTATTGTTCTTCAGTTAGTTAAATGTCATAATCAGATGTTGATAGTCTTTGTAACAAAAAAACGTGGTTAGCCTAGACGGACCTTTAAAGCAGAATGTGGAAAAGCTAACTTAATGGTTGAACTCCACCTACAGAATGTATAAAAGGCAGTGATAATAAATGTCCATAGCATCCACTTTAGGCACACTGTGATAGATAAGACAGTTAGATTCCTGCTGCATTTGGCCAAGGAAAAGCACAGTGAAGGTATATAGCAGTGTATAATTGGGGAACTGCACATTAAATACACTGGTGTTTCTGGCATATGAGTATTCAGTGGTGATGATGATAACACATGCAGAGATGTTGGCAGAACATGTGCATGCATACTGAAAATTATCTCTACAAGATAAACCTTTGTTTCAGTTCTATTATCTACAGCTCTAGTGAGGAGAAAAATGGCGTATGGGGTCTCAGTTTCAGTTCCTTACCAAACAAAAGCAAGCTGTCACAGCTGGAGGCAATTCAAAGGTTTACATTGATCCAAAGGTTGTTGCCCCTTAATGAAGTACAAATGAGACACTGGTGCTTCCCCACAAAAGAGAGGAATTTAAGGAATGTGTAGTGCAAGTTATTAGGGAAGACAGAAATCTCTTCAGAAGTTATAGCTAGTCAGTATGATAAAGTGAAAGTGGAGTTTAAAAATCGGTTAGAAATAAAAAAAAAAAAAGATTCAGTTAAGAAGTAACCAGAATTATTTAGAAGGGCTGAAAAAGGTTAAAGTACTGTAGAATAAGAGGAATCTCTCAGAACAAGATTTGCAAATGCACAATGCTGAAGAGAAAATAAGGGAGTGTCTGGATAATATGCATGAGTTTAAAAAGATTGCTATTAAGCAGCTGTTTTTGATAACTCCAAAACACACAAGCTTTTAGTACAATGACTTGGGCAACAAAGTAGAACAGATTGTTGCTAAAGTTATGGAGCCTGTAACAAGAAAATATTTTTATTTTTATTTATTTGACATTTGTTAACTGGGCTAGTCTGACTGGGCAAAAAGCCCCTTTTCATCAGAGACCGAGGAGAAAAGCTTTAGACATATAAAACTTATACAAGTACAAAGTAGTAATAACTCTAAGCATATAAGTAACTCCAAACATAAATGTAATATAAACCTAATATATAATGGCTCCAAAGATATAAAACGTATTCAAGTAGAAAAAAAAAGTAATAACAGATATAAGTAATACGGTAAATCCAGAATCAAATCTTAGTTATAAAAGAAATTAAACAGTTTCATTCACACAGTGCAAAAGACTACAATATCCATATTGGTAAATGGTCTTTTCCTGCTACACTTTGATGTGTAAGCCTCATTTACTAGCTTTGTTTGTGGTTTTCCTGGCATAGTTCAGCCTGCTTCAGAGATCTAGAATCAGATACATACCCCACTGGAATATTACTTTGTGCCTTTGC
This sequence comes from Protopterus annectens, assembly GCF_019279795.1. Lineage (NCBI taxonomy): Eukaryota > Metazoa > Chordata > Ceratodontiformes > Protopteridae > Protopterus > Protopterus annectens. Next base: position 85,594,133 of record NC_056739.1, on the reverse strand, counting down.
TTTTGGCAGACTTGTATTTGTTTTCCATATTTGCATTATTTGTTTTGATTCATTTTTGATATTGGCCTTAAGATTATAGGAACTGCAAAGCCAATTAAGTTTGGAGACTAGGTGTGACTTGGCAGTACCTGCCCTTATGAAGTACCTCCTGTTTGCAGAAGAACAAAGCTAGTCAGGCCAGAAATACATTTGCATATGCCCATCCGGTTGTCAAGGCTGGCTTTTTGAAGGATGTGCGAGTGTTACCCTGCTTTATATTTAAAGGCAATTTATTTTAGAGATGGGTAAGCAAATGTTCTTTTCATACAAAACAGGGCAATACCCTTGAATCCTCAAGGATTATCACAGCCATTGTATTTTCTGTTTTAGACCTGACCATGATGTACAAAAGTGTATAGTTTGCCAGGACTTCACTGCCAAGGCAGTTTGATGTAGGCAGCATTCCCTGCTTACTTAAAAGTTAGAAGAGGTTCAAGGCCTTTTACCTAGTCCAAGATGGCATGCACAGCCTCTGGCACCTACAAAAGGAAGTGGAGAATTTAAGGATAAGCCAGAGAGTGCTGTGGGAGATGTGACTTTGGTATCTGACATTTCTGGTTAGTCCTGGGTACCTTTTCCAGTTAATTGCTTTTGCATCACCCCAGGACTGTGTGCCCGCTTTTCTGGCATCCTCTAATGATACCATTTTAGAGACTGTTTTATGATCTCGGTCCTGGCATGTCCTACCTGACCAGCATACAGGATTTAGCTTCCATGGATGTCCAAGCAAGTGCACATGGTTGAAACCCAGCTTAGTGTCTGAAGAGGAGGGTGGGAACTTCATTGTATTAGCAAAGGAGGATATTGCTGGCCACAAGGTGGAAGTCCAGCAGTCTTGTCCTGTAGCCAAAACTTCAAGTGAATATCGCACACAAAGGCTCAAGATGAAGCACATAATCCCCCAGTAGGTGTCTGGGACTAGAGGATATCTGTCTCCCCTTCAGAATCTCCCAGAATAATGGTATGCACTGGCTCAATGGTTCCTGACAGCTGTGCTGCAGCCATGACCTGAACCTTTTGCATCTGGAGTTCCTTTTGTTAAAGTAGGGAACATTCCACTGCATAGAAGCCCCAAGAAAGTGAGGGTAAAACTGATTGAACTATGCTTCTCAGATTTTCCTAAGTTACCTGCAGATTAAATCTAATTTGGTGAAATGTTCAGTAGAATGAAAGGGTACTTCAAATGGGAAGGAAGAGAGGCATCCAAGGTACAAAAGACATTTTGAACTTCTGCAGGATGCCTTCTTAGCAGCCTCCCAGGAATCTGACTGTCATATCCCTGCTCAAAAAAAAAAAAAAAAATGACCAGGCTCATGGCCCAAGACTGAGTCGTTTAAATACATGTACAAGAATCCTGTGGCAGATTCAGCAATAGTGTCCATGGAGCCATGCAAAAGGTCTGAATTGGTTCCTGTCCCAGTACTGTCCCAAAAGACAAAGCCAAGTGCTTGATGGATTTTGAAAGTATATACAGCTGCATCTGGGATAGCAGCTGTCAGTTGTAGGACCAGTTTTCAGGTAGTTCTCTTGTATCAGCTAAGAAGAAAGATTGCAAAGGTGTTTGATGCTGACTTGAGATCAAATCTCTTGGAACTTGCCTAGATATTTAGCCAGGTGTTGAAGCATTCTATTACATGTGGATATGATGGTTTGGATGCAGTATCCAGGCAGTGGCGACAAGTTTTGTAATTAAGGCATGCCTGGCTAAGACTATAACCCTTGCCAGCAGATGCTGGATTACAGCTCCTGAATGTATCTTTAGAAGCCCTACTAGAAAAGTATTTAAGAAAATGAAGGAAAGGTAAAAAGTCACATAGGGTGTTGATTTTTATCCCTTGCCATATTATGACGGGAATTACTGTTTAAAACTGGTCCCTACTACTGTAGAAAAGGTGAGGGTAAGCCAGTGAAAGGAAGTGAGGCTTTTTAAGAAGAAATGGCAGGGAGAAAGCCTGATGGGACCCAGTGGATATTCCTTCCTTGGGGAGCACCCATGACTACAGCAACATCCTCCAACCCTTCCTAAATCCCCATTCCAGCGCACCCTCCCCATTGCAACTGTACTCCAAAAAAGATCACCTCCCAGTCTTGGGAGCAATTCCCTAAGACAGATGGGTTCACCAAATAATATCCGAAAGTACAGATTTTAATTTGCAAAAAATTCCCCAACATTCAGGATTCCTCAGTGCCAAAAGATCAAATGTGTCTAACCCAGCTGTCCTAAAAGACCTTTGCACTGGGAGATTTACAATCTGTACCCTTAGAATTCAAGACTGTTTGGCCCCCAGAAAAGAGAGAAATTTGAGATAAATCTTAGATCGTTGAAAACTCAACCATTCTCACAGTTCAAAATCAACACTGCAAGCCTTGATGTTCTTCGTGTTTCACTGTTCCAGTCATCACATTTGGGTTATCTGCTTGCAGTAGCCCTCAGTCGGCCTGATTATCAAAGTCTTGGGTCCTGCATCGGTTGTTGTCTCATCTTCCATGACATCAGGTAGTCTGGGATATAAAGCATGCAGCCAATGCCATTACATCAGTCTTTCTTGCCTTGCGGTGCCTGAAGCAGAAGCAGTTTGCAAGTGCCAGTTGGCCGACTTTTGTTTGAGTTTCAGAACCGAAGTCTTCAACTAAAGCTAAGTACCCCGTTGGGGAAACTTTTTCTTGCTCTAAATCGATGCCAGTAAAAGTCTAATTGTATTTCTTGTGGAAAGCAAACACCTTAAAGATTTTCATTTGTACTGTATTCCTTGCCTAGGCCCTGACCACGACGTACCTCGCTGTCGGTTTTGTGCCTTATTTAAACAACAAACTATTCGTAGTCTGTTTATGCTTCTAAATAATTTGGTACTCTGTTCAATTACCCAGATATGGCTTCGGTAAGTCACCTGACTACAGACATTCCGAAAAAATGCAAAGATAAAGACAGACAGGCTGCCTAGGTCCAAAGCTGCCGACGACGCTTCTCCTAAGCTAGTCGCCAGTACTCAGGTGCTTTCGCAGCCCCTGATACTTGCTACTTCAGATTCTCAGGCCTCTACTGACACCCATTCAGAGTCTGGTATACTGCGAGATGCTTCAACTGTGGAACCTGTGGATGTCTCTATCTTGGATGGGTCCGGAGCCACTGTGCAGGCACTGGCTTCTGAGGGTGTATTCAGGCCTACCAACTTTCGTATTAAAACTGCCATCTTCTTCAAGGCCTAAAACTCGATCCATGCCTAGAAAACAGATGTCCAAACCGCATAGTCAGGCCTCTATGCTTAAAAAATAAGAATGGCCGAAGACCTTGTTACTTCAGGGGAAGCCAACCTTCCTCTCTGAGAGACCTAGGACTGAATTTCCTTCTGATCAGGATTCTGTTTCCTCTGATGACCAGGATTTACCCTTATCTACCTATGATGATTCTGATGTGAAGGACTCTATTCCCTCTGCTTCCCCTCCAGAGGATTTCTCTTTTGGTGAAACCTTGCATACTCTTAGGGAGCATTTTCGCTGGGAAAACCAGGATTACTCTGATTCTAAAAAGAGGCTTGGGGATTTCTTACTCCTGCCCCAACACAGGCCTTTAGCTATTCCCCCTGTACTGGACATTGTTAATGATGCCTTTTCGGAATCTAGCTTGGCCCCTGACTCCTTACCTTCTGCTCCCAGAAAACCAGATAGATATTACAGGGTTCCTGACTCTCAAGTTCCTCTTAAAAAATCCTACTGCGGATCCTGAGACCATTTCACAGGGACCCAAGGGCATTAAGGCTACTACTGCCAAAAATCCTGCCCCCTCTGATAGATTCCAGGGCACTGGATAGATGGGGTAAGAAGGTATACACTTCTGGAATCTTGGCCATTAGGGCCTTAAACTGCCAGTTTCATATGTTAAAGTATCAGCAGCATATTATTGGATTGCTTAAACAGAAAATTATTCCTGACTGCTGAAAATAAGGATTTACAGGATTTAATGCATTCTGCTGAACAAGTTGGAAAACATACTTTGCAATGTGGTTTTGATTCACTAGAGGCATCTTGCAGGGCTGCTGTCACTGGGTCTGTGCTTAGGCATGCTTGGCTTAAGGAGCAATCTTTGCCAGATCATGTTAAAACTAAATTGCTGGATGCTTCCTTAAACCAGGAGCACCTGTTTGGCAACAAAGCAGAAGTACTTAAAAAGATGGAGGAAAAAGCTAAATCTATGCAAACTGTTAAAGATTTCCTGCAAGTACAGCCTCCAAGAATTTAGTAGGCATTGACCCTCTAAGAATTGATCCTTTTCTGCCTCTTCCAGGCCTTCCCAGTCCAAACCCAGAACCAGCAGAACACCCAGGCTTCAGTCCCAAGGTATGCACAGGACTAAGCAGTGGGGGGCTCCCACTTCCAAAGCAGGGTGTAGTAAGACTCCCCCCTATGGTAAACTGCCTCAATGACAACTTTAAAACTTCCAAGCCCTTCTCAACTGACTGCTCCTTTAGGGGGAAAGATTGCACTGCAGGCAAAAAACTGGGAACTCCTTACCCAAGACAAATGGGTTTTAAATATAGTTTCCCAAGGATAAAGATTCCACTTCCACACTTTACCAACCCCAAATGGTTGGCCATATCTACCCCCCAAATCAGTGGGCAGAGGCTCAAAAGCAAGTTCTCTCAAGTATAAGGGCTATTCAAACTGTCCCAGAAGAGGAAAGGGGACAAGGTGGGTGCCCAGAAAAGACCACTCCTGGTGTCCTATCCTGGATCCTCTCTATCCTCGACGCTTTTATTTTTTTGGTGATCCCAAACTTCAAGATGCTAACTTCACCAGTTTCTTCCTATGCTAGGCAAGGATGCCTGGTTGGCAACACTGGGTGTAAAGGAAGCCTATCTGCACATCCCTATCTGGGAATCTTGAAGAAGATACCTATGCTTCAAAGCAGGCTACATGCACTATCAGTTCTCTGCAATGCCCTTTGGCTTATCTACTGCACCCAGGGTATTCACAAAGTGCCTAGCTCCAGTCATTGCATTTTGCAAGCAAAGAAATATTCAAATATATCCATACCTGGACGATTGTCCAATTCAGGCAGAAAGCCAGACCATACTTTTGAATCACCTGGCGTTTGTACAAAAGGTGCTAACTTCTTTGGGGTACACCATAAACGAAAAGAAATAACATCTTGTACCCTGCCAACAAATTGTATTCCTGGGAGCAAGCTTGAACACAACTTCCCAGATGGCTTTCCTCACACCAGAGAAACAAGTTCATTTGACAGCTTACTTCAAAACAAAGACCCTGCTATCTGCAAGACAAATACTGCAAGCCTTGGGTTCATGGCCTCCTGCATTCTCCTAATTCCATATGCAAGACTGCATATGAGGAAACTACAATGGTATATAAAAAGCCTATGGTGTCAACATTCTCGGGCTCTAGAAGCAATGATTCCTATCAAACCTTGCCTTAGAGTTCCTTTGGTGGGTAGAGGCCTCCCACCAAAGCAAGGGACTGCCATTCACTCTACCCCCTGCCGCACAAACCCTAACAGACGCATCAGTTTATGCATGGGGGCTGACTTGGCAGGGAAATGCATTCAGGGCAAATGGAACCTAAGTCAAATGCACCTGCATATGAATCAAAAAGAAATGTTAGCTGTACAGAATGCTCTGACAGCCTTCAAGGACCACATTCTTCCAGGACAATTAATGGTAGACTGACAACACCACTGTTATGTGGTACATAAACAAGCGGGGGGGAACCCACTCATACCCTCTCTGCAGACTAGCCATGGCTCTGTGGAACGCAGCCTTAAGCTACCAAGTGCACCTACAGGCTCAATTCCTGCCAGGAAAGCTAAATACACTGGCAGACGAACTAAGCTGAAATCTCATGGACCCACACAAGTGGAAACTGGAACCAAAGACCTTCAACATGTTTATAAACAAATTGGGGAGCCCAGATATAGACCTGTTTGCCTCCCACCAGAACTACCAATTGGACAAATTCTGCACAAGGGCTCCCCACACACAAGCTTGGAAAGTGGATGCCCGGCATCCAATCAGGTTATGCCTTTCCTCCTCCGCCTCTCCTCCCCAATGTGCTACTCGAGATCAAACAGGACAAACCAAGGATGATACTGATTGCACCAGACTGGCTACGCCAACACTGGTGTGCCCCCTCTTGCGCAGTGTCACTGCTGGCACCATGGCACCTGCCTCAGACCCCTACCCTGCTGTCCCAGCAGGAGGGCCTGATACTGCACCCTCAGCTTCAAACCCTGAACTTGGCAGCCTGGCTAATTACCTGATCTCTCCGTTACCATCCCTCAGTAAACAGTGTTGAGTGTCATTCTGGAGGCAAGGAGGCCCAGTACTAGAAAATCTTATGCTGAAAAAATGGGAAAGATTCTGTTCCTGGAACCAAACTCAAGGGATGGGCACAGCAGTGCCCAGTGTTCCTCGGATTCTTCAATACTTAACTGAGATGCTTCACAAGGGCCTTTCCTTTTCCTCCATCAAAATTCATGCCTCAGCCATTTCAGCTCATTACAACACAAAGCCACCCCTCTTCTCTCCTCCCGCTGTTGAAGCAGTTCCTCAGAGGGACCAAAAACTTGAGACCACCCAGGTGAGCCCCATCCCTGGCCTGGGACCTTAACTTTGTAGTGGAAAACCTCCCTCTACCTCATTTTGAGCCAGCTGCAAGTGCAGAGTTGAAATTCCTTTCTTGGAAAACAGCCTTCTTTTTAGCCATCACTTCAGCAAGAAGGGTGTCTGAATTACAGGCCCGTATGTCAGTAGAACCTTTCATAATCTTTCATGCAGACAGGGTGTCCCTCAGGACCAATCCCTCTTTCATGCCCAAGGTAGTATCCAGTGTGGCTCTTAGTCCATTCATTTGCTAACCTTCTTTTCTAACCCACAGAACAAAGGGAAAACATATACTGCACTCCTTAGATGTGCTCAGACAACTTAGATTTTACTTGGACAGGACTAAACCTCTCAGGAAATCTGAATAGCTGCTGGTGGTATTTGCTGCAGGGGCAGTGGGGAAGGCCATTTCAAAGCAAACCATTTCTAAATGGATAGGTCATTGCATTCATTTCTGCTATAAGCACCATGGAAAACCTATCCCATAGGGGATAAGACCACATTCAACCAGGGCTGCATCTACCTCTACAGCCTTTCTCAGAGGTGTCCCTACCAGGGACATCCGAGAAGCTGCTACCTGGAGTTCTGTACATACTTTCACCAAGCATTACCATTTGCCAATTTTCTCTAAATCTAGAGCTGGCTTTGCCACTGCAGTCTTGCAGGGCCTTTATAGCTGGTCCTAATGCGATCTAATTTCCTCCTCCCATCCTTTAGCTTTGGGAATCTACCCAAATGTGATGACTGCAGCAGTGAAACGCGAACATAGTACAGTTGTGTACACTTACCATAAATGTAGATGTTCGAGTGTATTCACTGTTGCAGTCCTAGTTGCCCTCCCTCCAGCCCCCTGACTTCTATTGGCTATGCCTCTATTCTTGCTTACTATGTTTTAAAGCTTTTTTTTTTTGGTGTATTTGCTTTTTTGTTGGAGGTATAACCTTGTATATATAATTGCTTCCCATTATGGGGGCACCTGACATCTGGGGCAAGAAAAGCTTTATACCACTGACTACATGATGTCATGGAAGATGAGACAGCAACTGACGCAAGACCCAAGACTTTAATCAGGCCGACTGAGGGCTCCTGCAAGCAGATAACCCAAATGTGATGACTGCAACAGTGAATACACTCTAACATCTACATTTATGGTAAGTGTACACAGCTGTACTTTTCCCCACCTGTTTTCCTCTAAAGTCCTGATAGGATTACTACCTTCACATGTTAGTAGACTGGGACCACAGGCACTTTGTCATATTGAAAGGAGGGGGCTCACATTATCAGTATATACCTCATTGTCCTTTAGATTGGCTACTGCTCCCAGTGTTTTCAAAAGTGTCTAGGTCCAATAATTATGTTTTTTGTTTGTTTATAGAATCAAGGGTATTCACGTACACCCTCCTCAGGATTACTGCCTTATTCTGGCAACTTCGCAGGAGGAGGTAATGGCGTCCTTTCTTTTTATTCCAAACTTATTCCAAATTCTGCAGTTTTATCTCGACATTTAGTAATTAAACTTCATTCCATCTCTGAGAGTATTTTTCCTTGGTTCCCTGCTATATTCAGAAATTGTCAAAGCGTTCCTGCCATGAGAGAAAGTGGTTCATTTGCAGAAATGTGACGGCTGGGGAATGCCTCAAAGCTTTGGGATACATGGCGTCTAACATCTTGGCAGTACCTCAAGCCAGGTTACATATGAGGAAACTCAAGTGGTATTTGAGATCAGTCTGGAGCAGGTATACACTCAGTTCTTTGAGGGTATGATCCAAGTCTTACCCTGCATTACCAAGTAGCCATAGTGATCCATGCAAGCCAGCAAAAAATGGGGATTTTGTGCAGTTAGGATCACCCACACACACCTTGACAACCAAGAGATGCTTCAGACCTAGCTTTGGGAGATTCACACGGACTTGTATGGTACAAGGGACGTGACATGTGACCCAAAAGAAGAAATGACTGCATTGATTTGTCTCCCTTAAAGCCTTTAAACAATGTTAACCAAGGGTGGCCACCAAGTAAGAAGACACAACTACTGTGGAACATCAACAAAACTGGGAGAAATAAGATGCTACCACCTGTGCAGTTTAGCAGCAACTGCTTGTGAGTTAGCTGTATATCACCAGATGACTCTCTAAAAGCAGTGTATATATCCTGTTAGCAAAACTGTGGCAGACAAGCTCAGCAGGCTGAGGGCAGACACACACAGGTGTTATAAAGGGAAGTTTTCCTCCACCTAATGCACAGGTCAAGTGTTCTACAGATTGACCTTTTTGCATCACCAGATAACACCTTTGGGCAGTGGATACATTTTCCATAAACTGAACGGGTGTTTCTTTATGCCTTTCTTCTGATGCCCTTACTCCCCAGGGTGATCCAGAATTGGAAACCAGGCAGACCAAAGCTAATGCTCATAGCAGCATTTTGACCTTGGCAGCGCTGGCTTTCTCTGCTTATGGAGATGTCGTTTGGGAAAGCATAAAATACGGTCTTACTGTGAACCCTCTTCAACAAAACAAAGGGTCCCTCAGGCACCTTGTAGACTGTACAGCAGCCTGGATGACTTGGTCCTGTAGCACTTCAGACACCAGTACACAAAGTGCTGACTTCTGTCATGGAAGCAGAAAAGACTACCATTAGGGACTCTTCAAATGGAAAAGTTTTCATATCCGTGTCTGAGAAGGAGATGGGAGACTAGCACAGTGCTGATGTCCATGGTTCTCCAGTACCATACTGAGATTTCTTGGAGCAGGCCTGACTTTTGCATCAATTTAAAGTTGATCTTTCAGCCATTTCAGCCTGCTTTCCTTTGGATCCAGCCGTAAGCCACCCTGCGGTAGTTGTGCCTTCGAGATGACTATTAAAGCAGGATGTAGACAAAGACCAGGAGGATACATTCTGAACTGCTCAAGAACCTAGTTATAGATGTGCCAACAGTAAAATACTGTGATGTGAATAAACCAGTTTTGTTACAAATAGATACCAATGAGAATGATATAGAAGCTCTAATACTGAGAGAGAATAGACAGTTTGCCTGTGACTGAAGGACATTTATAGATGCAAAAAAGTGATATGCACAGATAGCAGGGGAACTATTAGCAATAATATGTGGATGGGAGCATTTCCGTGAATGTCTGTGGTAACCATGTTCAGGTTGGAGCAGACTACAAATCCTTGCAAAGTGTATCTAGAAACCTTTTATACAAGGCATCTCTGAGATTGTAGATGTTTAACCTACAGAAATACAAACTGAAAGTGACTTACAAAGCAAGTAAGCAACTTTTCATAGCAAAAGTAAACTCCTATGTAGCTACTCAACAGTACATTACTTTAGTTCAGGCTAATCATGCACTTTCATCAGTAAAAAGACATTCAGCCCTATCCTTCTTTCAGAAAATAAACGAGTTGTGTCCATGTCATAACATACAAAGCTGATCATACCATAGATCCCAGTCCTTTGAGAAGATTGATAAGAAGATACTTGAGTCACATTTGAGAATAGTAAAGTGCAGAAACAAAAAAAGTGTCCCTCAGTATAAGTTAAGAATTAAGGATTTATGCACAAATGGGAATTCAGATGTTACATTCAGTCTTGCACTGTCAACGATCAAGAGAGCAAATGAAGAAATCTATCCAAACCATGAAAAAATTCATGAGGAGAGATACTGTGGAAAGCTATATGGAAACCCGTTTGCAGAGTTTGAAATATAGGAAAACTATGTTGCAGGAACTTGGTCAGAAAACTGAAAATTACCTACTTCAGCCATGCTACTGGTGACTGGAAAAAAAATAGGAAAATTCCTTTAGCAGGAGAGGAGATCCTTTGGCCTTCCATATTCTAGTTCTCCCAAGTCTTTCAAATTGTATTTCTCTTGTGATTCACCCCTTCTCCATTGAAACTGTGTAAGGCATTTGTCAAAACCAAGTTTCCTATTGAATCACATGTCAAGGACCTGAAGGAGGAGGAAGTTGCTAATTCCTTGGCCTCTTCCTAGAAGACCACAGTTAGTTGGCATATCTCTAGTTAATACAGCAACATGGAGGCTGGCCAGCCAACCCCATTCCTTTTCATTAGACACTGCTGACTATATATAGATTCTCCCACAGTTGTCCTGGGCATGCTGGGTCCCCCTCCACTCCCATCTCCTCAACAGGAGTCTGCTTGACAACACAGAGCAGCCATGTTAGCTTCTATAAAGGTCATTGCCCCAAATGCAAGGGTCTTCAGTGCTGTTCAGGAGACCCAAGTCTATGAAATTCCTTCCATTTAGAAAAAAACAACTAAGGTCAAGTAGGTGAGGAATATAGTATCCAGAGGGTACCCATTTACGTTTGTAGCCCAAGCCATACCACCATCCCACTCTATCTGAAATTTGTGAAAAGAAAAAAAAAATCTGATATAATTTTCATTCTTTCCTCAGCTTGTGTGGTTTTGGATCAGACTATGCCACTTAAGTGTAGGATCTGAAGCTCAAGCTTCTCCTCTTCATCCCATAATGTCTCACTCTCCCTGATTACCCCAGGTCTCGTTTGCCGATCGTCTGACGAGCTTAGAGGTTCCACAACTCTAGAGCTCCCTGTAAGTTGGCTTTAAAAAAAAAAAAACACAAGTCTGCCTTAAGCCATATTTTTCCTTGTCTTACTATCCTCCCCACCCTTTTAACTCTCATCTCTTAAATTTGTAAAAAGTTTTTGTTCTAAATAGACTTTCTTGCGCGTTCTTCCATACAGTCTTTTCCTCCTTTTCTGCTCCTTTTCTAAAGAGAGAGACTGTTTCTTGTTTGTTTATCATGTCTGAAAAGTCTGTTAAATCATTGGGCTTTAAGAAATGCAGATTTGACTTATCTGATGCTAACAGGAAATGCATTTACTATCTAGACCCAGCACACCTGGACAGTTCTTGTGGGATTTGTGAAGACTTCAAACCATGGGTGCTGGTGGACTGTAGGAACAAGCTCATCTTCAGGAGCTTGCTTCCAGCTCCTGCTCCTTCTGTGCCTTTTACTTCAGGGGCTCAAACCCCTTGTCAAGAAACATAAGGAGGCCAGGGACCATCAAAAGCTTTCCACTGAGATCCCCCTCTGAGGTGCAAAGAAAAGGCTCCGAAAACCTTGGATCTGCGAACTTCAGATCCGACATTGCTAGGCTGTCCCTCTTCAGTCCCCCGTGCTCCCACTGTCACTTTGGGACCGGGTGCATCAGCTCAGAGGTCTCTTCTCAAGGAGGCCTCTCCCAAAAGAGTGTCCAGACCACCATCAGTGTCCTCTTGTCAGGGCTTCTCAGAGCCTGTCCGAGAGTTAGGTGGATAAACGGAGTAAATTTCTAAAGACTCTGATCCAGATGGGGGTTTTGCCATCTCCTTCCTGATCTGTGAGCAGACATTCTCCCTTCCACCCCATAGCTCCTTCTCCGATCCGACTTCCTGCTTTGGAGTTGTTGGATCCAGTGGCTCCAAGAACCAAGACATAGGTTCATACGTTCATACTAGGCTATCTGCCCTAGGGCATTTATAAGCCTAGCCAGAGTTGTGTGGCTTTCACCACCCCTTAGGTTGAAGAATACTATACCCATTAGTTTGCCGTGCCTCTGTCCAGCAGTGATACAGAGATGATCCCCGGGGTAAACCTACGATCTCCCATCCACTGGTCAAGATTCCTCTTGAACAGAGCCAGCGAGGTGCTCTGTCTCACATGGACCGGGATTCTGTTCCACAGCATAGGGAGTCTCTGGGTGATGAATCTGTCCCTCCAGCACGTCCTATTTATATCCGTGTTGAGGTTTAAGATCCGATCTGGTAGTAGCAATTACTTTGAGTCCTACTACTTCCCTGACACGCTACGGTCCGACAGTGTCGGTGCCCAGGGCATCTTGGAGCTGAAGCTTAGATGTATAGTCTGGGGGCTTACTTCAACTACTGTCTGTTCTCCGAGCCTTGGCATTTGACAGCTCGGCGCAGACAACTCTTCGTAGTGGAGGATTTCAGGGGGTGCAGAGAAATCTGCTCGGACAGCTTCGGATCCAGAGGGACAACTCTCAGGTCCTTGTAGTCTGCCTTTGAGGTGGTGGAGAGGGTCCTCTCCCACCCTAGGGGACTCCCAGTTCTCCCACTATTGGATCTGATCACCACCTCCCTGGAATCTGTCTCGTCTACCACTGGGACGCTGGGACAGCCAATCCTGGAAAGCCTCCAACCCTTTCCAAAAGTGGAACCCCAAACTTCTACTGAGGGACCTCCTCATTGGGGTGCTCCTTGAAGGTATCTGAAGAAGTGTAAAAGAAGGCACTTGGATTCTGTTCAAGAATCTGTCACTACTGACACCGACTTCGAGGAAGGGGAGGGGTCCCCTAGTTCTCCACCTGACAATGTCTCCTTTCTAGACATCTTAAGAGGCCCTCCAAAAACCCTAACCCAGAGGAGACTGTGCTGTTGGAGGCTTTTGGCACCAGCCCAGCTACATCCTGGGTGACACCCCCCCCCCCCCCCGCAGATCCACTTATTGACTTGGTATCTACCAGGGCATGGAAGGAATAGGACACTGTAGACCCTATACCCAAATGGGCAGATAAGTTACTCTGTGCCCCCATAGACAGATTGCAGTGGACCAAAGGGATCCTGGTAGATGCCATGGTTGTTGCGGCAGCCATGAAAAAAGCACCTGGCTCAGGAAAGCTCCGCTGTCCATCCCCCTAACTGTGAGTCTAGGGCTTTGGACAGGTTTGTAAAGAGGGTTTATACTTCGGCTATGTTTGCTTTGTGAGCTCTAAACTACTAATCTCATTGTACCAGGCTACAGAAGGACTTGGTCAAGGAACTATCTATCTTGGTCCCCAAGTCAATGTCTGAAGAGGAACAGAAGACTTTCCCTCCAGAATGGGCAGTCTTCAATCAATATCCAACTCGTCTAGAAGGTTGGTTTCCCACATTACAAAGGGTACCACGAGGGCTGCCGGTTCTGGTATAGCCATTGGATATCATGCCTAGATGCGGTTGTATGACTTTGCTGAAACTTTCAAGGCATCTTTTGTCAATGCACCCTTTGATGGTTCATCATTGTTTGGCCCCACAGACGCATGCTCCTGTAGAGAAAAAGATGGAAAGACCTTCGCTGCTGTCAGGATCCGGTTTTCCACACCACAAAGAATCTTCTCCAGAAAGCAGCATGGTGGGAAAAAAAACTTGTTGTTCAAGAAGTCTGAAGGTCCCTTTCAGGAAGGTCAGGGAAATTTTCCCACCAGGGGCAGAGAGGGAAACAATTATAGTTAAACACCATCCCTGGGGCATATGGGGTCTGCAAAATCAAGGGTTTTGAGATTTTTTCAGACAGACCTTTCCAGCACCCTTGAAAAGATTGCCAGACTGCCCTGCCCTCTGGAGGCAGTGGGGGGGGGGGCTTGTCCTTTCACCCAGAAGCCTGGATAGTCATCACAAATGACCAATGGATGCAAAGGATTGTATCCAGAGAATATTCCATTCCCTTTTTAATCTCCTTAAACCAAAGAGTTACCTCCCTGATGTGCCACCTAATCAGAGGGAGGCAGCAACTATAGAAATTTGAAAGTTGCTCCAAAAAGTCATCCAGGAGGTCCCTCCCAACAAAATCGGATCAAGCGTTTACTCAAGGTTCTTTATAGTTCCAAAGAAGACAGGGAACCGAAAGCCAGTTTTGGATGCAACATCTCTGAACAAAGCCATAAAGAACTCTAAATTCAGGATGATCACAATCCAGTCCATTGTGCCTCGTCTGATGGTCACAATCCAGACCATCGTGCCACATCTGATGGATGACTGGATGTGCTAGACAGGCCTGAAGGATCTGTAATTCCACATCAAAATGGACAGGCGCTCCAGATGGTATCTTCGCTTCAGGCTGGGAGCTAGTCACTACCAATTCTGCGTGCTCCCGTTTGGTCTCGGCACAGCCCCCAGGGTGTTCACCAAATGCATGGCAGTAGTTGCAATTCATCTCAGACTGTGGGGATTCCATGTGTTTCCTTATCTGGACGACTGGCTGCTAAACACTTTGACCAGGCATCTACTTATCCAAGCCAGGGACTATCCATTGCACCTAGCTCCCACACTCTGCATAATCAACATGCAAAAATAAGTCCCTAACTGTTCAACTGAGATTTTTATTGGAGCATGTTTAGACAGAATCAAAACTATGGTGTACCTCCCTCCAAACAGTGTCAACCCTGAGGCTGCATATCTCGCAGATCCTAGCAATTACAGACCCTCCAGCAAAATTAGTGCTCGGGGCATTAGTTCGATGGCTGCCACAATAACTCTATTACCTACAGAACACTTGCACATGAGAATCCTATGGTCTTTACGACATCACCCACTGAACCAGTCACTCAAGCTTTCCTGTGTAGTAAGATTCTCTCCATTGGTGGCTTCATTCCTGCAAAGTCAAGCAAGGACACCCCCATGTTCTTCTCCCACCAAGTGCCATGTTGACCACTGATGCCTCCCAGATGGAATGGGTGGGAGCATTTTTTGGGGGACATGGTCCAAGACACGTGGACTTCTCAGGAGACCAACTTGCATATCAACGTCCTGGAGAAGACAGCAGTCCTGCTAGCACTGCAAGCACTACACCGTTTTCTCCCTCCAGGAACTATTGCAGTGCAGATGGACATTTGTCTGTAGTGTGATACATCAACAAGCAGGGAGGAACCAGACCTTGCTAACTGTGTCTAGAAGCAATGAGAGTGTGGAAGTGGGCGATTATTGGCTGCTTTCTAACTGCTGAACCTGTCTGCTAGAATGCTGTACTCCCCGGAATGTGCAGTGCAAAGTTTTACTGATGCCTCATGAGTGGTCTCTAAATCAGCCAGTGGCAAACATGATCTTCCTCAGCGGGGGTCAACCTTGTTGTGAGCTCTTTGCTCCCCTCCCCCTTCAACAATTGCAGCAGGTTCTTTGCCTTGGTTTCCTCAGTCTCCCAAGAGATGTTCCAGTCCTTGCTTGGCCCCACAGTCTACTTTATGCACCCCCCCCCTTTGCCCCCGATTCCCAAATTTCTTCAGGAAGCACACCGGTTGACAAGCCAAGTAAACCTCATTGCTCCCTTTTGGCCTCGCTGATTCACCTTCGTTTGGTCTCACCTGATTTGCTATTCATGGACACTAGAGCCACTTCCCAGATCTATTGTCCCATCCCTCAGGGCAGACTCACCCAGATCTTCAAGGCCTAAAATTGACCGCATGGTTTCTCCAGTTTTAATGATGGCTAGATATTCCATGCTTTCATCACCTATCCAAAGGATTCTGATTTCTTCCCACGAATTATCGACCAGGAAAATCTACAAGAGCAACAAAAGCGAATAGATCCTTTAACGGCTCCTACTGTCCCTGTAGTATTGGATTTTCTGGCCTTCGTCTTCCAAAATGGAGCCAGCTATTTTACTGTAAAAGTTCAGTTGGCAGCTATTTCAGCTTTTCACGTTGGAGAAAGTTCTTTCTCTCTAGCTTCGTCAAAACTATGCAAGGCTTTTCTTGGAGGTACATTTTACTTTGTCCCCAATCAAAGATCCAACTCTGTCTTGGGACTTAACCTTGATGTTACAGGCATTAGTGCTTCCCCTTTATGAACCTGCAGGTAAGGTAGATTTAAAGTTCTTTTCCTGGAAAACCGCCTTTTTACTAGCTTTTCAACAAAGTTTCTGAAGTGCAAGCCCTTTCTTCTAAACCACCTTATTTAATTTTCCACAAGGACAGTGTCTTTAGATAAAAACAATGGAGTTTTCGGCATAGTTGCTACAAAAAACATCAGTCGGTCTATTAACCTACCGGTTTTCTTTCTCAGTTTTTAAAAAAAGGGTGATTACATGCTGCATCTCCTTGATGTGCATAGGCAGTTGCGTTTTTATCTGGACAGGATAAAATTGTTCAGGAAATCTGATCAACTGTTCATATCTTTCTCTCTTTCTCCGATGTTCAAGGAGCAACAGTTGCCAATCCCACACTGGCTAAATGGCTATGAGACTGCATTTAGTTTATTCCTCAATGTATTCCTTTGGACATATCAAAGCTCATTTTCTGAGATCCATGGCCACATCTCAAGCCTTTTACTCTGTGTCAATTGATGACATTTGTGCAACTGCCTCAACTTCTCATACCTTTATTACACATTATAAACTTGACATTCTTTCCAGGAACAGGGCTGCCTTTGGTTCTGCAGTGCTCCGGAATATCCTTCCATGAGGTCCACCCTCGATTGTTGTAGCTGGGGACTCTGTTCCACAGGTTGAGGAACAAACGAAAATGGCAACATCAGATAAAGAAATTGTGCACTTATTCCATCTGTGTTGTCCATTTTCAATCTTCAACCTCCCCGCCCTCCTTCCCCTGTCCATGTTTATGGAAGTCCTGATACAGATACTAGTGGGAACCACCATCCTGGTTTTGAGCTCCTGAACTTTATACGCTCCATCTTCTGTACAGGGGATATATGATTTTCTATTATATAGACATCCTGTATATACTTTAGCAGCAAACTCTATCTGAAGTAATCTGGGGAATGAGGCATTATGGGATGGCGAGGAGCTCAAGCTTCGGATCCTAAGCTTGTAAAGCTGCATAGTTGGATCTGAAACCCCACAGGCTGAGGAATGAAAATGGACAGCACAGATGGAACATTGTGGTAAGTACAGAGCTTCTTTTTCATCCCCTTGCAGAAAAGGGCCATCCAGGAGGCCTGCTCTGACCAGAAGGACCTGGGATATTGTTTTGCATTCTTTTTAACGTTCAAGAAAGAGACCTCATGCCAAAACTGGATATTGGCAGCCTAAATTATTTTTTCCCAAAAGGCACACTGTACTGTGATCATGCAAAATCTCTATCCTATATGCTTGTCATGAGATAAGATTTGCTGTTTGGATCTTCATGATCTTTCACCTCCCTCCTCCCACCCGGTGTTTCATCAAATGTACATCTGTTAGAATGACTCACCAGAGTCATGTAAAGAACAAGGTTTTCCATTATTTAGGTTTATAGATGGGTACTAGGCTATCTGCCCGAAGGTATTTATAAGCCTAGCCAGAATGTGTTAGCTTTCACTGCCCCCTTAGATTAGTTCCCTGTGCCTCTGTCCAGCAGAGCCACTGAAGTGATCTCAGAGGTAAACTTTGATAAGTTGTCTGTCTATCCTTCGTTTCTTATTTGTTTGGATCGGAGCCGACCCTCGGCTCCGACTCTGCCATCTTCTATAGCTTGAGAGCTGTTTACTGGCACGAGGCTACCCCTATATCCCATGATGCCTAGCGATAGCTACCCAGATCTCGTTTGCTGCTTCAGCTGCGAGATACATTCTTACTGGCTCAGGCTCTTGTAAGTTAGTTTAATACTTTTTCTAGCGATTTAGGGGATATGTTTTGTCTTTCGACATTATCGTTAATTAGCTTGTTGTAGGTTTAGTGTTATTCTATTTTTCCTTTAGAACTCTAAGTTCTTCCCCTCCCCCTTCCCCTTTCCTCTCTCTACTTATTGTAGCATTTTATATTTAGTTTTAGTCTTCTCTTTTACTTCATAGGTAGCCGTTTAAGTTGGAGGCTTCCTATTAAAAAAAAAAAAAAAAAAAACCTTGACTGTAGTTATTGTTTGTAGGTTGTTGTTGTTGGGCCTTTGGAAAAAAACTTTGTGTAGGACTCGATATGTCTAAAGAGTCCAAAGTGTCTGGATTCACCAAGTGTGATTTATGCTGTACGAAAATGTCTCTGACAGATGGGCACACTTCTTGCGTCTATTGCTTAGGCGCAGTGCACCTGCAGGACTCTTGTTCTGTATGCCACGCATTCAGACCAAGGGTTCTGCAGGAGAGCAAAAATAAGCTGATATTAAGGGGTCTCCTTAAGCCCCAGGATTCACCGGCCAAGGCTCAGCCGGTGAAATCTCCTAAATCGACCAAATAGTCGGCTCCCAACTCGGAGCAGTCATTGGCCCAAACGTTACCGACTACCTCGGTTCCGGCTGGAACCGAGGAGGCTGCTTCCCAGTCTGCTCCACCAGCATCTTCAGAGCCGTCTCAGACCCACAAGAGACTGAGGTCCCAGTCTCTCGAGTCAATACATTCGACCCCTCAGTCTCCCTTGTTGCAGAGTGACCGCAGTCACAGATCCTCCCACTCCTCTCGGTCCTCTAGACTCTCGGACCACGACGTGGAAAGTGGTCAGTAGGTTGTTGAAGTCGCAGGCACTGGCCAAAATGTTATGCAGCCCTCCTCAACAGGTGTCTGCTCTGCCTGCTTCCATCAATGTTCCTCATCCGACTCCTCTGAGCTCGGAGCCGGAGTTTGTTGGGGTTCGAATCATGGATCCGTCGGCACTGATAACTATTTCCCCTTCGGTTCCGTCATCTGCTCCGATCCCCTCGATGGTGCCTTCTGTCGAGGGATCTGGGCGCAGAGACTCCCTCGTCTGCTCCGAGGGGGCGAGTGGCATCGGACCCTTGTCCGACCCTGTTCTCCCTCTCGGAGCTTCGCCGCAGGTGTGTTCAGCTCCTACATCGGCCTCTGAGCCGTCCCCCTCAGTGCGGAGAAGGATTCTGGTTTCCTCGGAGCCTTCTTTGCATCGTGGCAGGGATGCCTTCGATGTCATGAGGAGAGTACTGGCCCCTGAGTCAGCACCACATTCAACCCCACTGACTCCATCCCCTGTAGTGCCTGCGTCAACCTCTGTCCCTTCTCCAGACCCCAAGCATGTGGAACTGATGCTCCAGAGCACCACATTGGGTGTTTCCTCTTCTTCCGAGGCCTCCCCTGATCATTCAGAGGAGGCCCCTCTGAAGAGGAAGTGCAAGAGGAAGCACATTGACTCCCCTGAATCTGTCACTTCGGATATGAATTTGGATGAATCAGAAGGGTCCCAGAGATCCCCCTCTGAAGAGGTTTCTTTTTCGGACATCCTAGAAATGTTTAGGCAGAGGGGAAACTGCACTTCCCTAGCCCCTACTGAGGACAAAACCGTATTCCTGGATGCGTTTGGTTCCTGCCCTTCCACCTTTTGGGCGTCTCCGCCCTTCGATCCACTAATGTCTGTGGTGGCTCGAAGGGCTTGGTCAGCCCCGGATACAGTGGAACCAACCCCAAGGAGGCCCGGCAAGTTTATCAGTGCACCTCCTGACAAACGGTTCCTTACCAAGGGTGTTCCCGTGGATGCCGTGGTAGTAGCAGTGGCCACTAAGAAGGAATTTGTGGAAACTTCTTCCTCTGTCCATCCTCCTAACAAGGAGTCTAGGACTATGGACAGATATGGGAAGCGAATGTTTGCTTCAGTGACCTTTTCCATGAGGTCACTGAATTACTTATGCCATTTTACCAGGCTTCAGCGGGCTCTCCTAAAAGAGCTTAGAGATACCCTCCAGGATCCATCAGCTGAGGGGGTTCAAGCTAAAGTAGCTTCTCAGCTGGTGACCCATAATTCAGTGGTTAACTCCTCCATAAGGCTCCTTTCCTATGCAGCTGATGGTGCGAGTAGAGCCGCAGGCACAGGCGTGGCCCTTAGGAGACATGCATGGATGCGGCTGTGTAATTTTGCGGAGCCCTTTTAGAGTGTCATTCACAAACACCCCCTTGACGGTTCATTTCTCTTTGGACCACAGGTGGAGGACACTCACTAGGAGTGAACAGGTGAAGGACACTCACTAGGTGTGAACAGGAAGGCAAGACTCTCTGCCGTGGGAGTCTGTTTTTCCACTCCTTCCAGACCATATTCCAAAGGTCAGAAGAGTGGAAAAATGTGGTTTCGGAAATCCCAGGGAGCCTCGCCTGATACACGAAGTGACTTTTCTTCCAGAGGCAGAGGAGGAAATAACAGACGCCTCCCTCGAGGCAGAGGGGGTCCGCAGAACCAGGGCAGCAGAGAATCTTTCTCTGACAAGCCAAGACTTTCACTGTACCCAAAAGCCTGGCAAGACATTACGCGAGACAAATGGGTGCACCCAGTCATATCTGGAGGCTATGAAATTCCCTTCTTCCAATCTCCCCTATCGTCAAGCAATCCCCCCCCCCCCCCCCGAGATGTTCAACCCAGTCTGAGGGCCCAAGCAGTCGCAGAAATTTCAAGACTGCTAGAAAGAGAGTCATCCAGGAAGGTACCGGCAGACCACCTCGGATCCGGAACTTACTCAAGGTTCTTTTTGGTACCAAAAAAGACAGGGGACTGGAGACCAATTTTTGATCTCTGCAGACTAAACAAGTCTGTTCAAAGAAAAAGGTTTTGGATGGTCATGCTTCAGTCCATTCTACCCTTTTTGGGTCAGGACAATTGGATGTGCTCAAATAGATCTCCAGGATGCGTACTCGCATCAAGATGGACAGGTGCTCCAGGAGATTCCTTCGCTTCCGGCTGGGAGCCAGTCATTATCAGTTCAGAGCTGTGCCCTTTGGTCTCACCACAGCCCCCAGGGTGTTCACCAAATGTATGGCAGTGGTCACGGCTCACCTGAGACGCCAAGGATTCGAGGTGTTTCCTTATCTAGACGACTGGCTGTTTACTGCTACAACCAGGTATCAACTTCTTCAAGCCATGGACTATACAATCGCAATCTGTGCCCAGTTGGGCATTACCATTAATTTTGAAAAATCTGCCTTGTTCCCTGTCAATCTATTACTTGTATAGGAGCAGATCTAGATACAAAAAGTATGTCCGCAAGACTACCGCAGGACAGGATGGCCACGATTCGGCAGCAAGTTCATATCCTCATGCAATGCAAAAAGGTACAAGTCTGGTTGGTCCTTCAAACTCTGGGTTCTATGGCGGCGGCAATTCTTCTGATACCTCTAGCCCGCTTTCACATGAGAATCCTTCAGTGGCTCCTCTTCACACAGTGGTCCTTGCAACAACTCCCCATGTCTCACATGATCATGATTACAGAAACTTGCAGAAGACACCTTTCCTGGTGGATGGTCTCCCCACTAGTGTCTCAGGGCAGACCATTCATCCAACCCCCTCCGGTTGCCACAGTGACCACGGATGGCTCACTGATGGGGTGGGGTGGGGGGGGCATTATCAGGGCAGGACAGTCCAAGGCATATGGCAACCTCACGAGTACCATCTGCACATAAATGTCTTGGAGATGAGAGCCGTGCTACTAGCGTTGCAAGCACTTCAGGACTCCCTCCCTCCTGGGACCATTGGAATTCAGACTGGCAACATGTCAGTAGTGTGGTACATCAACAAGCAGGGCAGAACCAGGTCCTACCTCCTATGTCGAGAAGCACTCTGGCAGTGGGCAATTTCCTCCCAACGATTTCTGATTGCAACGCACATCCCTGGGAAGTCCAACGTCATAGCGGACAGAGCTATTCTCATGCCTCACGAGTGGTCTCTGAATCAGGTAGTTGCGGATCTTATCTTCCGCAAATGGGGACAGCCTTACTGTGATCTGTTTGCAACCCCCTTCAACACCAAATGCAGCAACTATTTCTCCCTTCTACCACTTCCCAGTCATCCTCCCAGAGATGATGTAGTTCACTACTGGCCTCAGGGACTTTATGCCTTCCCGCCTTTTCCTCAAACTCATACAGAAAGCAATATTGTTCGGTTGCAAAATGATCCTCATTGTTCTTTACTGGCCTGAACAGATTTTGTTTCCGTTCCTGCACTGTTATCTCCTCGAGCAGCCCTGGACCCTGGATCCTATTCCAGACCTGCTGATTCATCAATCAGGAGAGCTGCATCGATCCCTCCAGACACTCCAGCTCACAGCTTGGTTGATCCAATTCCAACCCTAGCCAGGCTTCCCAACATTTCCCCGGCTGTGCGTGAAATTATTGTATCCTTTCACAAATCGACTACTAGGAAGACGTATGCTAGCAAATGGAAACGTTTCTCTTATTGGGCAGTGGCTAGGAACATAGATCCCTATTCAGTCCCAGTTCGAGATCTTGGAATTCCTAACTGAGCTTTTTCACTCTGGGTCCGCTTCTGCCACAATCAGGGTTCAACTAGCGGCCATATCCAACTCTCATGTTGGCTTTTCTAATCTAAATATGTCTCATAAGTTGTGTAAAGCCTTTCCTAGAGGGACTACTCTCCTTAGGCCCCCAGTGAGAGATCCCCCTCCTCCTTGGGACCTTAATTTGGTACTAACCTCTTTGAATATGCCCCCTTTTGAACCGGCAGCTTCCTGCTCCCTTAAGTTTCTATCTTGGAAAACTCTCTTTCTGGTAGCTATTACCTCAGCCAGACTGGTATTGGAACTTCAAGCACTAAGCGTTCGTTCTCCGTACTTACTCTTTCACAAGGATAGGGTAGCGCTGAGAACTAATCCATCATTCCTTCCTAAAGTGTGCTCAGAAAATAATCTAAACCAATCCATAAACCTTCCAGTATTCTTCCCTAACTACACCAATAAAGCAGAATACAAGTTACACCATTTGGTATTCATAGGCAACTGCGTTTTTACCTGCATAAAACGAAGGATATAAGGAAGTCGGACCAGCTCTTCCTTTCTTATGCTAGGGGCAAACAAGGTCTCCCAGTTTCCAAAGTGACCCTGTCCAGGTGGTTGTCTCACATTATCACCTTCATTTATCAACTAAGAAACAAAGAATTGTCTGCCAAACCGAAAGGCCATTCTACTAGGGCTTTGGCCACTTCTGTAGCCTTCCAGTCTAGGTTGCCCATGGACTTTGTGCTGCGGCCACATGGGCATATCCTCCTACCTTTGTCTCATTACAAGTTAGACATGGCCTCCAGGAATAGAGCTAACTTTGGTTTCATTGTTCTGAAGTCCGTTCCAATGAGCCACCCAGGATCATAGGTGCTAGGGACGCTGTCCCAACAAGCAAGAAACGAAGGTGAGATAGACAACTTAACATAAAGAAGTTATGTACCTACCATAACGTTCCATGTTGTCTTCATCTTGCCTTCTTTCTTGCGTCCCACCCTCCATCCCCCTGTCCTGTTGGACCTAGAGGAGTTTAGGTTTCACTGGCTGAGTATTTTCCGGTTTGTTTCCTCTACTGACTTAGAGAGTATAACAGATATGCCCAACCTGTTAGTTTGGTTAGATTATTCTTGCTATGTCTGGGGTTAGCTATTACAAATGAGATCTGGGTAACTAGTGCTAGGCATCATGTGATATAGGGGTAGTAAACTGCTCTCGAGCTATTAAAGATGGCCGAGTCAGAGCCGAGGGTCAGCTCCAATCCCAACAAGCAAGAAAGAAGGCGAGATGAAGATTTTCCCATACACTCGCCAAGGTTTCTTAGTGAGGAGCTCTGCCTAATGTAGATTAAGATCTTGTTCCAAAGCATGGGAAGTCTCTGGGACAGGAATCTATTCCTCCAGCATGTCCTATTTATTGTTGTGAGGTTTAGATCCCTAGAGCATGTGGCTTGAGGAGATAAGGTTTTCTTTAGGTGGAGCTTGTCCATCAATTCTGGGTTGGACATGCCCTTGTATGTCGGGCAGAGATCACCTCTGAGTAGGTGATGTGCAACAGAGTACAACTGGAGTTTCTTCAGTCGAGCTGCATAGGGCATCTGTTTTGAGGCCATTGATCCTCTTGGTGAGGTACTTCTGTGGTCTTTCCAGCTTACTCAGCATTTCTTCTTTGCACCCCCCATGGAATCTGGGGCTTGTCATAGGGGAGAATGTGTGTGTGTATGTGGTTTCATACTGTTTAATTTTCTGTGTACAACAATGAATCTGGTCAAGTCCAGTTAGGAATTTAGATTTTACTTTTCTGTGGATGCACCTGAGACACTATTCCGTCAGAAAATTTAGTCTCCAGGCCCTGCAGAAAGCAATAGCGCAAATTCTTTCACTGCTGTCCATCTTTGTGGACTTATTTCTCAAGACCCTGAGTCCTATGGTAGTGGTGATTAATCGTGATGCCTTATACCGGAGTATAAATGAGGACCCACTACTGGGCTTCTCGGGTACATTGGTCCCCAAGCTTGCATTCCCCCCTCACTATCCTCCCACATCAACATTTCCAAACCTTGCGCAAACCCTTCTCCAGTGGTGGTTGAATGCATGCAGCTCACTTCACTGTTGGAACCTTCATGGATGCAAATTCCTTAGGCATTGGTCACTGTACATGCAGCTGTTATATGTTGGGGGTAGGGTGCAGTA